>NC_090324.1:211299831-211494012 GCF_040869045.1 Eurosta solidaginis | reverse complement strand
GCCGCACTGTAAAAGTCCTAGTTGAGGGGTCGGCTGCTAATGCGCTACCAAAAAATATCGAGAGGTGTCCAAAAGGACGCGTATTAATCTCGAGAAACAATAATCCGAAGGCAGAGATGTTGCTGTCCGGAGATATTTGCAGTTGAAGTTAACGATTTTTCATGTGGTTGTTGTTGTGTTGGCAGTAGCCACGGTTATACCACACACCCGGATTTGGCATGGCGTAGCCCAGGGTTATTTTTTATAAGCGCGGGCCGAAAGCCCGCCAACGCAGAAAGGTGTCCCTGCGCAAAAATATTATAGATCCCACCCACTTTTCGTTAATATCTTTTGAACGAGTTTAAAATTTTTATTTTCCGCATTCGGATTATTAATACTGATATCAAGGCGCATCGTTTGGACACCTCCCTCGATATTTTTGGACGCGTATTAGCAGTGTCCATGCTTGTCGCATACAATTACCTAAAATTTTTTCTTTTCCGCCTACGAATTTATTGTTATCGAGATTAACAAGCGTCCTTTTGGACACCTCTTTCGATATTTTTTTGATGCGTATTAGCAGTCTCATGCTGTCGTAAATTACCATTTTTTTCTGTATCTGGTGGTCTTCACATGTGTAGATTATTGCTTTTTTCTGGATAAAAGTCTAGTTGAGTGGTCGACTGCTAATACGCTTCCAAAAAATATTAAAAGAGGTGTCAAAAAGGACGCGTATTAATCTCGACAACAATAGTCCGAAACCGAAAACCAAACTGTTGATGTAATTTGTCGCACAAACAAATTTTGAACGCAGAGGGACATCACCGTGGGTCGTAGCCACGGTTATACCACACACCCGGACTTGGCATGCCCAGGTAGCCCAGGGCTTTTTTCTATAAGCGCGGCCGAAGGCCGCCAACGCAGAAAGGTGTTTTTGCGCAAAAAATACTATGGATTTCACCCCCGGTTTCGGAGGGACCCGCGGGTCCTTTTTTTCGGTTTTTTCGTTAATATCTTCTGAATGAGTTAAAATTTTTATTTTCCGGTTTCGGATTATTAATACTGATGTCAAGGGCGCGTCGTTTTACACCCTCTCTTGACGCGTATTAGCAGTGTCCATGCCGTCGTATGGAATTACCAAAAAATTACCCTGGGTGTGTCCCCAACACCGGTTTTGGAGACCAAAAACTATATCCCGCGCAAAACACTTATGTTCACATGTTATATTTTTGGGCCCGCTGGCACATTTTTTTGTTCCGGCGCCCCGCTTCAGCTGGCGCGAGGGGGTTTATGTGTGATTGTTTCCAGCACAAATTTGAGATAAATCCCCCGTGAGAGCGAAAAAAATGAAAGTGTTTTTCTATCAAGTCATCTTTGGACTGTCATTAAATATGACACTGTCATTTCCGATGGACATCATGAAACGTCGATGTGTTAGTTGAGAGCAAAAAAAGTTGTAAATGGTGAAATGGTCACCTCTGTGTTGAAAGGTTTTACCGATTTTTTCAATCGCGGCGATGCAATCACCGATAGTGAAAATGGGTCATTCTTAAAAAAACATGGACCAATTGGTGTCCCCCAGATTTTTACTATTTTATATTTTGTTTCTCCAAAAAGAAAAATAGAAAAAATATCTGCATTTTATAAATTATTATCGATTCTACGTAAACTATATTATAAAAAAAAAAAAATTAATTATCTGAAAATAACTTAAAAAAATATTTTCAATGTCAAAGGTTTAGCGAAAACCTGTGTCCCCGAGCCAATTTATAAAAATTTAATAGTTATTTTCAGTTGAAATAAAATTGAAAAAAAAATAATATTTACAATTTTTTGTTATTCAGTTTGTGTATATTAATACCATATATAGAAAAGAATGATGAAAACAAAATTTTTTTTTGTATAATTTTTATGAAGAAAATTTTTGTCCCCCAGGTTTTGGTCCCCCTCTGTTACTTGAAAAAATTTTTGTTAAACGTTATGGACGCGTATATTTCTCTTATGCTTCTCCATCTTAACTTAGCTAAAAATCAACAAAATGTGTTTTTGAACTGTTTCAGTCTTGTTTAGTGCGTTGTTGAGTAAGGAAACCCAATTGTATGCCGGGTACGTACCCTTGTTCAGTGTCAACTCTGTTACTGTTGAAAAACGGTGAGTAAAGTGATTTTTTTATTTATTTTATAATTTTTTTTATAAATATTTTATGTACATTAATTAAGTGGAACAAATAAATTCTACAAAATTCGAATAAAAAGCTAAAATATGGTATTTTTTGAGTTAATTTGTCCCCCTCTGTTACCGGTCCACTCTGTGACTTATTAAAAAGTAACAGAAGGGACTCAAAAGTAAACAGAGTGTACAATTATGCTTAAATTTGCTATTTGTGTCTCAGAAAATGGGCAAGAATAAACCATTATCTGCAGCGGAAAAAACAACGCCAATATAGGGAAAAAAGGAAGGCTTAATAATGAGAAAGTTGAAGAAAATAAGAAGAAAGATTTGGAAAGGTATCATAATAAAAAAAATACTTATAAGTGATATGAAAAATTAGAGAGGGCTAGGTTAGCAAAGAAGAAAATGGCGCACAAATAAAAAAAAAACTATCGTGAACGTGTAAAAAAAATTGAAAGCCGTCATCGATATTACACCCACCATCGTCGCCTTCTACAGAGCAGGTTCGAAATGTCGTCTGTGGCCGTAAAAAAAATGCGTATGGAAAAAGCAAAAGTACATAGGAAGAATATCAAATTGCAAGTCGAAAATTAATAAGTTAAAAAAAAAAGTTGAGAAATTGAAGAAGCAGAGGACAGCGATCCAAAAAAAGTTAATATTATCAGTTCAGCGTTAAAGCCCACTTTCAAAAAACCAACTCAGCGTTAAGCCCACTTTCAAAAACCAACGAGCTAATAAACACATGTTTGCCAAATGTACGAGGTGCTGGAGTTGAAACTGTTAAAAAAAATTTACTGAAATACGCCACACTAACTGAAGGGTTAAAAAATAGGTGTGCGGAATTGCGAACAAAGAGCCAAAAGAAGGATTTAAATCAATTTTGAGCAATAAACTTATTCGGAAATACAAGCTAAAAATGCAATTTCATCGCGATGTGTTCAATTTAACAAGAGTACGTAAGAGTTTTTCAAAAACAAAACCAAACGACGACATCTTAAGTCTGCAACGTTTTTACGAAAGAGATGACATAAGTCGTGCCACTGCTAGCAAGAAAGAAACTAGAACTAAATTAAAACAGAAATTACAAAAACGATATCTTCTTTATACCTTACAGAATATCTACAAAAAGTATAAGTCTGAAGGAGGTCGGTATTCTTATTCATATTTTGCTGCTCATCGTCCATTTTATGTGGTTTCGCCAACAGTTGCATCAAGAGATACATGTGCATGCAAACTCCATGTAAACTTTGAATTCAAATTGTCCGCTTTGAAACAAATTAATGCAATTCATGTCAGCAATTTAAATGAATTATTAATGTCTGTAGTTTGCGATATGAACAGCAAAAGATGCATGTACAATGAATGCACCTCATGCAAAAATAAAACTTGCACTTTAAGTATTCAAAATGAACCTGAAGTAGCCTGGAAAGAATGGATTCGAAAAGAAAATGATACGAGTAGAGCATACCACAACAACATCGTTATTAGCAGAGAAATTTAGTTCTCAATTACAAGTTTTTTAAAAAAACATATATTTAATATTCGCACTCAGCATAAAGCATATCGCAGCGGTATCGATCAATTGAAAACCAATGAGGCTGTATTACACGTCGACTTCAGTGAGAACTATAGTTGTAAAATGGGTCAGGAAATCCAAAGCCATCATTTTGGATCTTCGCGTAACCAGATCACACTACATACAGGGGTATTATATTTCTCAGGTAAGGTGAACTTACCCCATTCTTTTTGTACACCTATCAACCTTATATTGTATTTTTCAGGTGAAAATAATCCTTTTTCTTTTTGTACCATATCGGCCTGTAACGAACACAGCCCCAGCGCAATATGGGCTCATTTGCAGCCAATATTTGATTTGATAAGAAATTCAAAAAAGGATGTTAACACAATTCATTTTTCTCAGACGGGCCCTGCACTCAGTATAGACTAAAACAAAATGTTTACCTTTTCGGAACAAAACTTTTTGAAAATGGATTTCAGCTAGCAACGTGGAATTTTTTTGAAGCAGCTCATGGTGAGATTGGTGGAGTGCTAAAAAGAGTTGCTGATAGAATGGTCGCACACGGAGCAGACATCATGAACAGCCAGCAGTTTTTTGAACAGGTACAAAAAGAAACAACAATAAAATTATTTCTAATTGATAAAGCGGCAATTGATTGCATCAGGAAGACACTTCCGTCCAATATACCATTACTGAAAGGTACCATGCGTCTCCACCAACTTATGACTAAAATTCAGGGTACTGTTTTATATCGTGATGTTAGTTGCTTTTGTAGCAACATTCCACGAGGATTTTGTAGCTGTTTTGAAAGCAAAGTATATAAAACTAATTTAATCAGAATAGAAGAAGGAAAAACTACTCAAAAAAAAATTATTTTATAAAGAAGTCTATACTCCGTCGTCGTCAAAAGATGAAAGTGAAAAAGAAAATACAGATATTGAAAATAAGAATGGAATTATGAATGGGATATTTTCACTAATTCAAGTGTTAGGAAAAAGTATAACTTATAGATACGTTTGTATAGCACAAACGTGTATTGATGAAGATGGTTATATCAAGGTAATTTTTCTACGTTCGAATGACAGCACAAGCGCAAAATTCAGGATTCAAGAAAATGACATTTCGTATATAAAAAAAGAAGTAGTAATTAAAATCCTGGAAAATGCTAACATAAAATTGAAAAGTGGTCGAATTTACTACAATTTCAACCATCCAATAGATATATTAGAAGCACAAAATTAATAATCTACTTTGTAAAAAAAGTGATGGTAATAGCGGATACTTAAATAGTACAGTGCCTCAGTAACAGTGTCTCCTCTGTTACGTTACGTCTCCTCTGTTACGTTAAGTCTCCTCTGTTACCATCTACTTTTCTTTAATTAAGAAATAAGGCTAAGTCATTAGATTTATTATATGAGTGTAATTTAATAAGGTACACTGGCCTAAAGTCATTAAAAATAATCAACCAGTATTAAACTATTTAATATTTTATTTATCATTAACTTAGTTCACCAAAATGAAATTTGAATTAATATGGGTGACATTCTGTGTTATTGTTTGTTATTTTTATATTACTTTCTAAATCTTTTATATAATAAATTAAAATGAATTATCTTTCCTGGGGAAAAACAATAAAAAGAATTAAATTTTCAATTGTTAATTTTTTTTTATTTCGTATTTAATTTAGGTAACAGAGTTGACGAAAGTGCATTGGTTTCTTCATGTTTTTTATCTGTAAAAAACTCCAAAAATTAAAAAAAATACTGCTGGTTATGGATTCCTATTGTTGATACCATCCGTAACCACATGAGGCCAATTATAAACATATTTGGCCAACTTAATTTTTAAAAATTACAAAATTCAGAATCACTCATTTAAAATTTCTGCAGTCTTAAAAAATCTCAACTTAATTAATCAGTTCTTGAAAATACGAATAAACGTACTAGAGTTGAGGGGTCGACTGCTAATACGAGATAATATTGAGAGAAGTGTCTAAAGACGCGTATTGATCTCGAGAACAATAATCCGAAGGCGGAAAAGCAAAATTTTGTCTCTGTCCGGAGATATTTGAAGTTGAAGTTGGCGATTTTCATGTGGTTGTTGTTGTGTTAGTACCCCCAAAAAAATGTGTGCATCACCGTGGCGGTAGACACGGTTATACCACACATCCGGACTTGGCATGGCGTAGCCCAGGGGTATTTTTTATAAGCGCGGCCGAAGGCCGCCAACGCAGAAAGAAGTTCTGCGCAAAAATACTATGGATCCCACCCCCGATTTCGGAGGTACCTGCGGGTCTTTTTTCGGGGTTTCTTTAATATCTTTTGAACGAGTTAAAATTTTTATTTTCTGACTTCGGATTATAAATACTGATGTCAAGGCGCGTCGTTTGACACCTCTCTCGATATTTTTTGACGCGTATTAGCAGTCGACCCCTCAACTAGACTTATCAATTTTATTACTTAAATGAAACAACGAAAAACTAAAGATTGAAATTACCAAAGTTTGGACTAGTTGCGAGGATACATATGTGTGTTACAACCAAAAAGTTACATAGTATCAAATTTGACTATAAATCTTGAAAAATATGAAATACCAATAATATATTATGCCACAGAAGACAAACGGAACAATTAAAGGGGCAGTTAATGTCCTGCTACAGTCATCATATAGAGCTTCACAATCTGTTAAAAACGAATCAAATTGAATATAACCTGGCGTGGTGCCATCTAATATACCAACCCATTCGAATATAAGCTGGCGTGGTGCCATCTAAAATACCAACCCAATCGAATATAACCTGGCGTGGTGCCATTCAAAAACCAACCAAACTGAATATAACCTGGCGTGGTGCCATCTAAAAGACCAACACAATAGAATATAACCTGGCGTGGTGCCATTCAAAAACCAATCAAATTGAATAGAACCTAGCGTGTCGCCATATTAAAACCAATAATACTTGAAAATACTAACAACTACAAGAATGAATAACAAACAGCAAGCTGCTGCACATGGTTCTGGTGCTATGGTATTACCATTGTGTATTAGTGAAGCCAACATTACACATAAACAGTTTTACAACAATCAAAAGAAATAACCACCTGAGATTCAACCAGGCTTTATGGATTAACGTCCGTGCCATTAAACCTAACAAAAAAACAAAATTATTAGTTAATAAATTATAATATTAAAGATATATGATAGAAATAATGGCAATAGTCTAGTTGAGGGGTCGACTGCTAATACGCTATCAAAAATAACGAGAGAGGTGTCAAACGACGCGCCTTGACATCAGTATTTATAATCCGGAAAATAAAAATTTTTACTCGTTCAAAAGATATTAAAGAAAAACCGAAAAAAGACCCGCGGGTACCTCCGAAACCGGGGGTGGGATCCATAGTATTTTTACGCAGCACACCTTTCTGCGTTGGCGCCTTCGGCCGCGCTTATAAAAAATAACCCTGGGCTACGCCATTCCAAGTCCGGGTGTGTGGTATAACCATGGCTGCCACCACGGTGATGCACAATTTTTTGTGGGTACAAACAACAACAACCACATGAAAATCGCCAACTTCAACTGCAACTATCTCCGGACAGAGATAACATTTTTTTCCGCCTTCGGATTATTGTTCTCGAGATTAATAGGCGTATTTTGACACCTCTATCGATATTTTTGGTAGTGTATTAGCAGTCGACCCCTCAACTAGACTATTACCGGCCGCGCATATAAAAAAATAACCCTGGACTACACCATGCCAAGTCCGGGTGTGTGGTATAACTGTGGCTACCACCACGGTGATACACATTTTTGTTTTTGTGGGTACCAACAACAACAACCACATGAAAATCGCCAATTTCAACTGCAAATATCTCCGGACTGCAACATCTCCGCCTTCGGATTATTGTTCTCGAGATTAATACGCGTTTTCTGACACCTCTCGATATTTTTGGTAGCGTATTAGCAGCCGATCCTCAACTAGACTATTACCCTATATCCGCACAAAACACTTATGTTCACAATTTTATTTTGTGCTTTACAACAACCACATGAAAAGCACCAACTTCAACTTCAAATATCTCCGGATAGATAAAATTTGGTAATTCTATACGACAACATGGCACTGCTAATACGCGTCCAAATATGTCCCACAAAAAAAATTGTGAACGCAGACACACCGGGACTTAGCATGGCATAGCCCAGGGTTATTTTTTATAAGCGCGGCCGAAGGCCGCCAACGTTGAAAGGTGTTTTGCGCAAAAATACTATGGATTTCACCCCCGGTCTCGGAGTGACCCGCGGGTCTTTTTTCGGTTTTTCGTTAATATCTTTTGAATGAGTTAAACTTTTTATTTTTATTTTCCGGTTTCGGATTATTAACACTGATGTCAAGGCGTGCCGTTTGACACCCCTCTCAATATTTTTGGACGCGTATTAGCAGTGTCATGCTGTCGTATGGAATTACCAAAAATTACCCTGGGTGTGTCGAACACCGGTTTGGAGACCAAAACTATATCCGCGCAAAACACTTATGTTCACATGTTATGTTTTGGCCCGCTGGCACACTTTTTGTTCGGGCGCCCACTTCAGCTGACGCGAGGGGTTCATGTGTGATTGTTGCCAGCACAAATTTGAGATAAATCCTCCATGAGAGCGAAAAAATGAAAGTGTTTTCTATCAAGTCATCTTTGACTGTCATTAAATATGACACTGTCATTTCGATGACAGCATGAAACGTCGATGTGTTAGTTGAGAGCGAAAAAAGTTCTAATGGTGAAATTGTCACCTCTGTGTTGAAAGGTTTACCGATTTTTCAATAGCGGCGATGCAATCACCGATAGTGAAATATCGTTCCATCACTAATTACGAATCACTCAGTTAAAATTTCTGCAGTCTTAAAAAATCTCAACTTAATTAATTGGTTCTTGAAAATACGAATAAACGTACTAGAGTTGAGGAGTCGACTGCTAATACGAGATAATATTGAGAGAAGTGTCTAAAGACGCGTATTGATCTCGAGAACAATAATCCGAAGGCGGAAAAGCAAAATTTTGTATCTGTCCGGAGATATTTGGAGTTGAAGTTGGCGATTTTCATGTGGTTGTTGTTGTGTTAGTACCCCCAAAAAAATGTGCGCATCACTGTGGCATTAGCCACGGTTATACCACACACCCGGACTTGGCAGCCCAGGGTTATTTTTTATAAGCGCGGCCGAAGGCGCCAACGCAGAAAGGTGTGATGCGTAAAAATTCTATGGATCCCACCCCCGGTTTCGGAGGTACCCGCGGGTCTTTTTTCGGTTTTTCTTTAATATCTTTTGAACGAGTTACAATTTTTATTTTCCAGATTATAAATACTGATGTCAAGGCGCGTCGTTTGACACCTCTCTCGATATTTTTTGGCGCGTATTAACAGTCGACCCCTCAACTAGACTTACCAATTTTATTACTTATGTAAATAAAACAACGTAAAACTGAAGATTGAAATTACCAAAGTTTGGACTAGTTGCGAGGATACATATGTGTGTTACAACCAAAAAGTTACATAGTATCAAATTTGACTATAAATCTTGAAAAATATGAAATACCAATAATATATTATGCCACAGAAGACAAACGGAATAATTAAAGGGGCAGTTAATGTCCTGCTATAGTCATCATATAGAGCTTCACAATCTATTAAAAACGAATCAAATTGAATATAACCTGGCGTGGTGCCTTCTAATATACCAACCCAATCGAATATAACCTGGCGTGGTGCCATCTAAAATACCAACCCAATCGAATATAACCTGGCGTGGTACCATTCAAAAACCAACCAAACTGAATATAACCTAACGTGGTGTCATCTAAAAGACCAGCACAGTAGAATATAACCTGGCGTGGTGCCATTCAAAAACCAATCAAATTGAATAGAACATAGCGTTGCGCCATATTAAAACCAATAATACTTGAAAATACTAACAATTATAAGAATGAATACCAAACAGCAAGCTGCTGCACATGGTTCTGGCGCTATGGTATTACCATTGTGTATTAGTGAAGCCAACATTATACTATGTTCAAACAGAAAAATAAATTGAGGAAATTTCGATTTGAATTGAGTGCTGTTCATACAACTCGATTTAGCTTACACAATAGTAATTTGATAGCTGGTTGGCTCATCTCTACAGCAAGAACATACCTTTGTTCAGACTGTCAAAATGAACACGCACATTATTAGGCGAATAAAATGGAATGAAAACATAAAACTTTGAAATTTTTGTGTGTTGTAAGAAAATGTGTTCAATGTTTTGGTTTCATTTTGAGTCTGCCATCTTCTTTTGACAATCCCTACTCCAGTGAAATGAAAGACATAAAATCAGCTGATGAGATGAGCCAACCATATAGTTGAGCCATGCGCAAGTGACGTTCAAATATACTCAATAAACACACTTTACAAGGTTGTATTTACAGTTTGAAACAATTTATTACGCAATTTTTTTTAAATTGGCAATTTGTTATTACAATTTATTATATGATAAATTGCGTAATAAATTGCCCAAATAGTATAAATTGATAATTTGGTGTGTGTTTGAACCTAGTATTACACATAAACTGTTTTACAACAATCAAAAGAAATAACCACCTGAAATTCAACCAGGCTTTATGGATTAACGTCCGTGCCATTAAAACTAAAAAAAAAAATATATATTAGTTAATAAATTATAATATTAAAGAAATATGATAGAAATAATGGTAATAGTCTAGTTGAAGGGTCAACTGCGGTAAAAGTCTAGTTGAGGGGTCGACCGCTAATACTCAATCAAAAATATCGAGAGAGGTGTCAAACGACGCGCTTGACATCAGTATTAATAAACCGAAGGCGGACAATACAAATTTTAACTTGTTCAAAGATATTAACGAAAAACCGGAAAAAGACCAGTGGGTACCTCCGAAAGCGGGGGTGGGATCCATAGTATTTTTTCGCAGAACACCTGTCTGCGTTGGCGGCCTTTGGCCGCGCTTATAAAAAATAACCCTGGGATACGCCATTCCAAGTCCGGGTGTGTGGTATAACCGTGGCTACCACCACGGTGATGCAGAATTTTTTTGTGGGTACAACAACAACAACCACATGAAAATGGCCAATTTAAACTGCAAATATCTCCGGACAGAGATAAAATTTTTCTTTTCCGCCTTCCGATTATAAAAAATAACCCTGGGCTACACCATGCCAAGTCCGGGTATGTGGTATAACCGTGGATACCACCACGGTGATGGACAATTTTTTTGTGGGTACGAACAACAACCACATGAAAATCGCCAAATTCAACTGCAACTATCTCCGGACAGAGACAAAATTTTTCTTTTCCGCCTTCGGATTATTAATACTGATGTCAAGACGCGCCGTTTGACCACTCTCTCGATATTTTTGAAAGCGTATTAGCAGTCGACCCCTCAACTAGACTATTACCATTATTTCTATCATATTTCTTTAATATTATAATTTATTAACTAATTAAGTTGAGATTTTTTAAGACTGTAGAAATTTTAAATAGTGATGGAACGATATTTCGCTATCGGTGATTGCATCGCCGCGATTGAAAAATCGGTAAACCCTTCAACACAGAGGTGACCATTTCACCATTCGAACTTTTTTCGCTCTCCACTAACACATCGACGTTTCAAGCTGTCATCGAAATGACAGTGTCATATTTAATGACAGTCAGAGATGACTTGATAGAAAACACTTCCATTTTTCACTCTCACGGGGGATTCATCTCAAATTTGTGATGGCAACGATCACGCATAAACCCCTCGCACCAGCTGAAGCGGGCGCCCGAACAAAAAGTGTGTCAGCTAAAACGAAGAACGGGCCAAAACATAACATGTGAACATAAGTGTTTTGCGCGGATATAGTTTTGGTCTCCAAACCGGTGTTGGACCCACCCAGGGTAATTTTTGGTAATTCCATACGACAGCATGACACTGCTAATACGCGTCCAAATAATAATCCGAAAGCGGAAAATAAAAATTTTAACTCATTCAAAAGATATTAACGAAAAACCGGAAAAGACCCGTGGGTCCCTCCGAAACCGGGGGTGAAAGCCATAGTATTTTTGCGCAAAACACCTTTCTGCGTTGACGGCCATCGGCCGCGCGGTAAAGTCTAGTTGAGGCGTCGACTGCTAATGCGCTACCAAAATATCGAGAGGTGTCAAACGACGCGTCTTGACATCAGTATTAATAATCCGAAGGCGAAAAACTTTAACTCGTTCAAAAGATATTAACGAAAAACCGAAAAAAGACCCGCAGGTACCTCCGTAACCGGGGGTGAGATCCACAGCGTTGTTGCGCAGAACACCCTTCTGCGTTGGCGGCCTTCGCCCGCGCGGTAAAAGTCTAGTTGAGGCGTCGACTACTAATACGCTACCAAAAATATCGAGAGAGGTGTCAAACGACGCGTTTTGACATCAGTATTAATAATCCGAAGGCGAAAAATTTTAACTCGTTCAAAAGTTATTAACGAAAAACCGAAAAAATACCCGCAGGTACCTCCAGCATTTTTGCGCAGAACAGCTTTCTGCGTTGGCGGCCTTCGGCCGCGCGGTAAAAGTCTAGTTGAGGCGTCGACTGCTAACGCGCTACCAATAATATTAAGAGAGAGCTGCCAAACGACGCGTCTTGACATCAGTATTAATAATCCGAAGGCGAACAATTTTAACTCGTTCAAAAGATTTTAACGAAAAACCGAAAAAAGACCCGCAGGTACCTCCGAAACCTGGCGTGAGATCCATAGCATTTTTGCGCAGAACACCTTTCTGCGTTGGCGGCTTTCGGCCGCACGGTAAAAGTGTAGTTGAGGGGTCGACTGCTACCAAAAATATCGAGAGAGGTGTCAAAAGACGCCTATTAATCTCGAGAACAATAATCCGAAGTTGGAAAAGAAAAATTTTGTCTCTGTCCGGAGATATTTGCAGTTGAAGTTGGCGATTTTCATGTGGTTGTTTGTACACACAAAAAAATTGTCCATCACCTTGGCGGTAGCCACGGTGTAGCACTATACGTCATACCCACTGTAATGTAGCATTATGCTTCATACCCACTGTAACACACTTGCAATAATACGCATCATGAACTCCAAATATATTTTAGTAATAATCATATTACAATATTTTCCTACATAAATTATTGAACTAACCCAGACGTTTAACTAACTTCAATGGAATGCCGAATATGAAACCCTAATCCGTTCACAGCTAATAAATTGCTTAGTACATACAAACCATTATGGGAACCAAATAAAAAGTACTCGCATCGATATGCCAACAGGCACACAAACTTACATACTTATGTGTATGCATAGCCTTAACCAAAGTACTCACATTGATCTGCCGACGTTGCTAAATAACATATACAAAACTACATGTATAGAGTCAAGCATACTAAACTACATGTATTCAAAGACTGTATACAAACATACATATACTCATACCCCATTTTCAATGTACATATTTTTAGTTATTAGTATTAAGATATTTATGAATGTATAGGTTAAGTAAATTACTATATAAGACAAAGAATTTATTGAATAAACAGAGATTTAATGTTTGCACATCAAAGTAGCAACTTGTCTTTTCATTTCCACTCTTTTAACTTGTCTTCTAAAAATTCAAACTTTTCAACGGTTATACCACACATCCGGACTTGACATGGTGTAGCCCAGACTTATTTTTTATAAGCGCGGCCGGTAATAGTCTAGTTGAGGGATCGACTGCTAATACGCTACCAAAAATATCGAGAGGAAAATAAAAATTTAAACTCGTTCAGAAGATATTAACGAAAAACCGAAAAAAGACCAGCGGGTACCTCCGAAACCGGGGGTGGGATCCATAGTATTTTTGGGCAGAATACCGTTGCTACCGCCATGGTGATGCACAATTTTTTTTGTGGGTACGAACACAACAACAACCACATGAAAATCGTTAACTTCAACTGCAAATATCTCCGGACTGCAACATCTCCGCCTTCGGATTATTTTTCTCGAGATTAATACGCGTCTTTTGACACCTCTCAATATTTTTGGTAGCGTATTAGCAGTAGACCCCCCAACTAGACCATGTGAAGACCACCAGATACAGAAAAAATGGTAATTTACGACAGCATGAGACTGCTATTGCGCGTCATAAAATATCGAGAGAGGTGTTAAAAGACGCTTATTAATCTCGAGAACAATAATTCGAAGGCGGAAAAGAAAAATTTTAGGTAATTCTATGCGACAAGTATGATACTGCTAATACGCGTCAAAAAATATCGACAGAGGTGTCAAACGACGCGCCTTGACATCAGTATTAATAATCCGAAGGCGGAAAATAAAAATTTTAACTCGTTCAAAAGATATTAACGAAAACCCTAAAAAAGACCGCGGGTACCACCGAAACCGAGGGTGGGATCCATAGTATTTTTGCGCAAAATAACTTTCTGCGTTGGCCTTCGGCCGCGCTTATAAAAAATAACCCTGGGCTACGCCTTGCTAAGTCCGGGTGTGTGGTATAACTGTGGCTACCACCACGGTGATGCACAATTTTTTTGTGGGCACAAACAAAAACAACCATATGAAAATCGCCAACTTCAACTGCAACTATCTCCGGACAGAGATACATTTTTTCTTTTTCGCCTTCGGATTATTGTTTTCGAGATTAATAGGCGTGTTTTGACACCTCTCTCGATATTTTTGGTAGCAGTTGACCCCTCAACTAGACTTTTACAGCGCGGCCGAAGGCCGCCAACGCAGAAAGGTGTTCTGCGCAAAAATGCTATGGATCTCACACCCAGTTTCGGAGGCACCTGTGGGTCTTTTTTGGTTTTTCGTTAATATCTTTTGAACGAGTTAAAATTTTTCGCCTTCGGATTATTAATACTGATGTCAAGACGCGTCGTTTGACACCTCTCGATATTTGTGGTAGCGCATTAGCAGTCGACGCCTCAACTAGACTTTTACCGCGCTGCCGAAGGCCGCCAACGCAGAAAGGTGTTCTGCGCAAAAATGCTATGGATCTCACCCCCGGTTTCGGAGGTACCTGCGGGTCTTTTTTCGGTTTTTCGTTAATATCTTTTGAACGAGTTAAAATTTTTCGCCTTCGGATTATTATTTCTGATGTCAAAACGCGTCGTTTGACACCTCTCTCGATATTTTTGGTAGCGTATTAGCAGTCGAACCTCAACTAGACTATTACCCTATATCCGCACAAGCACAATTTTATTTTGTGCTTACGGCAACATTACAACAACCATATGAAAAGCACCAACTTCAACTTCAAATATCGCCGGATAGATAAAATTTGGTAATTCTATAAGACAGCATGACACTGCTAATACGCGTCCAAATATGTCCAACAAAAAAAATTGTGAACGCAGAAGGACTTCACCGTGGCGGTAGCCACGGTTATACCACACACCCGGACTTGGCATGGCGTAGCCCAGGGTTATTGTTTATAAGCGCGGCCGAAGGCGGCCAACGCAGAAAGGTGTTTTGCGCAAAAATACTATTGCTTTCAACCGCGGTTTCGGAGGGACCCGCGGGCCTTTTTTCGGTTTTTCGTTAATATCTTTTGAATGAGTTAAAAATTTTTAATTTCCGGTTTATTAATACTGATGTCAAGGCGAGTCGTTTGAAACCTCTCTCAATATTTTTGGACGCGTTTTAGCAGTGTCATTCTGTCGCATGGAATTACCAAAAATTACCCTGGGTGGGTCCAACACCGGTTTGAAGACCAAAGCTATATCTGCGCAAAGCACTTATGTTCACATGTTATGTTTTGGCCCGTTCTTCGTTTTAGCTGGTACACTTTTTGTTCGGGCGCCCGCTTCAGCTGGCGCGAGGGGTTTATTTGTGATTGCTGCCAGCACAAATTTGAGATAAAGCCCCCGTGACAGCGAAAAAATGAAAGTGTTTTCTATCAAGTCGTCTTTGACTGTCATTAAATATGACACTGTCATTTCGATGACAGCATGAAACGTCGATGTGTTAGGTGAGAGCGAAAAAAGTTCTAATGGTGAAATGGTTACCTCTGTGTTGAAAGTTTTACCGATTTCTCAATAGCGGCGATGCAATCATCGATAGTGAAATATCGTTCCATCTCTAATTGCGAATCACTCAGTTAAAATTTCTGCAGTCTTAAAAATCTCAACTTAATTAATTAGTTCTCGAAAATATGAATAAACGTGTTATAATATAAAACCAATTGCGAAGCAAATTTTATGGTAATAGTCTAGTTGAGGGGTCGACTGCTATACTCCTTAGGCGGAAAAGAAAAATTTTGGGTCTGTCCGGAGATATTTGGAGTTGAAGTTGGCGATTTTCATGTGGTTGTTGTTGTGTTAGTACCCCCAAAAAAATTTGTGCATCACCGTGGCTATAGCACCGGTTATACCACACACCCGGACTTGGCATGGCGTAGCCCAGGGTTATTTTTTATAAGCGCGACCGAAGGCCGCCAACGCAGAAAGGTGTTCTGCGCAAAAATACTATGGATCCCACACAATAGAATATAACCTGGCGTGGTGCCATTCAAAAACCAATAATACTTGAAAATACCAACAATTACAAGAATGAATACCAAACAGCAAGCTGCTACACATGGTTCTGGCCGCTATGGTATTACCATTGTGTATTAGTGAAGCCAACATTACACATAAACTGTTTTACAACAATCAAAAGAAATAACCACCTGAGATTCAACCTGGCTTTATGGATTAACTTCCGTGCCATTAAACCTAACCAAAAAAATACTATTAAAGAAATATGATAGAAATAATGGTAATAGTCTAGTTGAGGGGTCGACTGCTAATACGCTATTAAAATTATCGAGTGTACAATCAGCAACAAGGTTTGCATTTAAATGGGTCATCCCACGTACCCACCAGTGTGAATTTACACTACGCCACTGTGCATGAGAAAACGAAAACCACTAAGTAATCATATGATTTAATTGTTGCCTTCCAATACTTCGGAGCGAATGTGCAAGTAGGCAGCATACATGCTTAGCTTTGGCTCTTTTTTCGATTCATCAAACATAACAGTTGACACATAACCATCAACAGCAGCGAAGTGAGGAATATTTTAAATACATAATTTGAATTTAAATTGTATTATTTTGTTAAATAAAATATTGATTGAAGAACCCCAAATACAATAGTTCTCTACTACACATAATTTGGTGGCCCATGAGGGGAACTTCGAACAAATTTTTTCAAAATAACAAGCGAGACGTCGGAAAAGTACGTGAAGTTCACAATACATCAAACCAGCAAAAAAATTTGTATCACAGCAACAACAAGATCAAAAGGTATTCTGGAGGAACGAAAATCAGAAGTAGCGGCGGTAAGTGTATGTATTTATTGAGTAGTTTATATTAAGTGGAGTTCTTAAATAAAATGAGTGAACCAATAGAAGTCGATGATTTGATAAAATTGCAAATGTACAGGTTTACCTCGCTAGAAAAAACCTTTGCAAATTTTAAGAAAGACTCCGTCACAAGGAAAACGAAGAGCTATTTTCAACAGCGAATAAAGCGGATTGATGATCTGAACAAAGAATTCTGTGAGTCACGAAACTATTATCTGTTCTGTTATTGAAAAGGAGCATGCCTTTCTTAAAAATGATATTGCCGCGAAATTTGAAGAGATGCATTTCGACCTGTGTTGTTTAATAACACAACAACAAGAAGAAATATTTCCTTCACCGCAGCCGCCCCAAGAACCGAACGCGAGTTCACAACCCTCAGTTCAACAAACAAAATGTTCGTCATAAATTAAACTTCCTCACTTACCAATTCCTACGTTTTCTGGTAAATTCATAGAATGGCAGGGTTTTCATAACTCTTTCAATCGGTTAGTTCATCTCAATGTTGAGCTCAGTCCTATACAGAAATTTCACTACTTGAAGCAAGGGCTTCCAGCGGACCGGGACGTGGATATTCATCAAATATTACTCACTGAAGCTAATTATACTACGGCATGGGAGATGCTGCTAAAAAGGTATAATAACCCACGTATAATATTTTCTCACCATATGAACACCCTATACAAGCTGTCGGCTCTCACTAAAGAGAGATCCGACGAAATAAAATCAATGCTGAATTTGACCAATCTCTGCATTAACGAATTCAAGCGTCTTAAACTACCAATTTCGGAGTGTGATCATTGGATCGCTCATTATTTAGCCACTAAGCTACCATTCGATACGCATCAAGCATGGGAGCGCCATCTCGGCAATAAAACGGATGTTCACACCTTTTCTGATTTGGAAGCCTATCTCACAACACGACTTTTCGCTATAGACGCCATCAAAAACCGCGATATCGTATCGAATGCAATATCCTCTCCTCTACCATCGAAAAACCGCACTTCGCAAAACCATTCTAATATGCAACCACCTAAGCAATCATCACGGTCCAGTCATAAGGTAAAGAGTTATCATGCTTCCAAGAAGAGGAGTACGCCTCAACAAGACAATTGTGGGGTTTTCGGTGAAACGCATATTATAAGACGTTGTCCAACATTCCTTTCTAAAGACTGCTATGAAAGAAAGGCAATAGTTGACAAAATCAAACTATGTCTTAATTACCTCAACAAATCTCATTCATGCGGACAGTGCTCCAGCAGCATGAACTGTTTACAATGTGGTAAGCGTCATCATACTACACTTTCCTTGCAACCCACAACCTTCTATAGCAACTACAAATTATAATCCATATCAGTTTTCTACTGGTGGAGCAGCACATCCCACGGGTTACAACCCAACACATCCAACATCTTTTCCTCGCACCGCAGCGTCCTCCTCGAATGTTTCCGATACTGCACCGCGTCTTCTGAACGCGCATGCTTACGTAGCAGCAGATTAATCGCATTGCAATGTGGCCCGTCTGACCATACGTCAACCTCGACATGTAATCCTTGCTACAGCTTTGGTGTCACTAAGCAACGACGCCTCCAACCAATCAGTACCAGATCGCGCTCTCATCGATCAGGGGTCCGAGGGAACCATTATCTCGGAAAACATAGTTCAAACTTTAGGTCTCAAAAAAATCCGTACCTCTGCTGAAATATGTGGAGTAGGGTCGATTGGATCTAACCACACCAAATCTATCGTTAGTTGTACCATAGGATCGTTCTCGGACATGAATTTCGCTGCTCGCATTGACTCCGCGTTTGTATTAAGGCACCTTACAGCACATTTGCCAAGCAAAGCCATTGTTCCTCCACACTTAGAGCATGTAATCAATCTTCCACTCGCCGACCCCCAGTACTACCAACCAAAAAGTATTGATATTATTATCGGCGCCGACATGATAGCACAGATCATGTTGCCAGAAACTCGAATCGGCAAACCGGATCAACCTATAGCACAAAACACTCGTTTAGGATGGATTGTATCTGGAAGAATCCACTCCGACCCAGCACCCACTGTTGTAGTTTGATGCCATCATAATAATACTGAGTTGGAGGCTCTTGTGCAAAAATTCTATGAGAGCGAACAAGTTCCAACTGAAACACAATTATCCGAACAAGATCAGTGGTGTGAACAGTTCTTTCGTAGCACGCATACTAGACAGGGAAATGGCAAATACTTAGTAAGGTTACCGTTAAAATCGTTATTTCACCCCAACCAAACGTTAGGTAAATCAAAGCAAATTGCATTGAATAGATTTTACCATCTCAAACGTCGTTTGCATCGTTACTGCAATCTACGAAATCAATACCTCGAAGACATAGAAAGCTACTTCACATTAAACCAAATAGTACCAGCACTCACAAGCGAGGAGCAGCATCATAACTATACTATAACCAACAAACCTACTATAACTTCATGCGTCTTACCGCACCATGCGGTAGTTAAAAACGAGAGTCTTACAACAAAGGTGCGAATCGTTTACGACGCCTCCTCAAAAACGTTGAACGGCCGATCGCTGAACGATCTACTTTGCACAGGTCCGGCATTACAGAACGATCTTCCAGCCCTAATTTTAAGGTGGCGAATGCATAAGAACGTTTTTCTGGCCGACATAAAAAATATGTATCGATGCATCGACATGCATCCCGACGATTATCAATAGCAACGAATTCTGTGGCGAAATAAAGATGGACAGGTTCAGGAGTATTGCCTAACCACAGTCACTTTCGGCACAGCATCAGCGCCCTTTACTGCAATTCGAGTACTACATCAACTTGCACTGGATGAAAGGGACCGCTTTCCTCTCGCCGAAAATATTTTACATAATGACATTTATGTGGATGATGTCCTCAGCGGAAGCTATTCTATTTAAACGGCGACACTTATGCGCGATCAGTTGATTTCAGCCTTACGATCAGGTGGCATGGAGCTTAGAAAGTGGGCAAGCAATTCGCCCGAGCTGTTGCAATCTATACCAGCTGAACACCAAACATCTGGTGCTTCGCTACCGCTCAACGACAACGCAGCTGTACATACACTCGGCTTATATTGGCAACCCAATCGCGACTCGTTCACTTTTCCATAAATTTCGCAATCAACCCCTCAATGACGAAACGTTCAGTGTTGTCCACCATCGCTCGTCTGTTCGACCCCATAGGTTTTTTAAGTCCTGTAACAGTTGCAGCCAAGATAATTTTGAAAGAGATATGGACAATGAAGATAAAACATGAAGACAGTCAGATCACCGCTTTACACTGAGATGAGGAGTTGCCATCTAATATCGGTATGGTTTGGCAAAAGTTCGTCTCGGAATTGCTGCAAGTGAACACCATATCCATTCCACGTTGGGTTTGATTTTCATCTCACCACGTTCAATCAATGGAACTACATCCTTTTTGTGACGGTTCCACGTCAGCTTACGCCGCTTCGGTGTATCTTCGTGTTCACTTGCACACCGGTGATATTCACACCTATTTGGTTGCGGCCAAAACTAAGGTCACCCCAACATCTTTAATTATCATTCCACGAGTTGAACTCTGTGGAGCGGTCTTAGCTACAACCCTCGGCAGTTGGGTGCAAAGAAGCCTGAATGGTATACAAACCAAAATTCCTATTTTTTATTGGACAGATGCTATGATAGTACTGTATTGGATCCAGGGTGATATTAACAAGTGGAAAACTTATGTTCAAAATCGCGTAAGCAAAATTTTGTCTATTACTACATCAGATTTTGCAACTCGTGGTCTCACTCCGAAACAACTTGCAGATATGCAGTTATGGTGGAATGGACCTGTTTGGTTAAAAGAGCCCAAAACCACCTGGATACAAGGTAGTGTTAGTGAGGCCAACATAGATCGAACAGATACCGAGGAAAGGGTACTTAAGGTGAATGTACATGCGACTATTACAGAAAGTTCATTTCTAGGCAGATATTCCTCGTATACCAAGCTTGTGCGCATAACAGCATGGTTGGGTCGTTCAATCTGAAGGCGAAATCAAGGGATGGCATGCAATCAATAGTCGGACCGCTTACTTCTACCGAGCTGCAATTAAGTCTATTCGCTATTTTCAAAATTGTACAAATGGAAGCTTTTGAAAGCGAGGTCAGGCTGATTCGGAAGAAAGAGCAGCTACCGAATAAGAGTAAATTGGTCAGTTTGACCCCATTTGTATATGACTGTAATATTTTGAGAGTACGAGGTCGTCTAAAGGACTCAGTGTTACCGTATCGTCAAAGGCATCCTATAATTTTGCCGAGTAATCACCACTTTACGAAGATTTTAATCGACCATGCTCATCACCTCACTTTGTATGGCGGACCGCATCTCACTCTTTCTTATATTCGACATCAATTTTGGATCATCCACGCACTGAAAACCGTACAGAACGATCTTCGGCACTGCATCCGATGCTTTCGCAACAAGCCCAGGCCCACTACAAAATTGATGGGTGATTTACCTACACAGCGTATCAACCCTCCTCGCCGACCCTTTATGGCAACAGGTGTGGACTGCACAGGAGCCGTTGAAATCAAGGCTTCCAGATATCGCGGGCACACGGTCTAAAAGGGCTATATAACAATATTTATATGTCTAGCAACCAAAGAAGTTCATATGGAAGCCGTTACAGGAATGACAACCGAACATTTCTTGTGGGCTTTACAGCATTTTGTCGGCAGCCGTGGGCTCTGCAGTGATTTATACAGCGATTGTGGGACAAATTTTATTGGAGCGGACGCAATTTTAAAGGTGAGCCATCAACGGTTAAGAGAAGAGGTCGAACGCGAAATTATTCCAAAACTGGCTGAACAAAAAATCAACTGGCACTTCAATCCACCCCATTCGCCAAATTTTGGTGGGCTTTGGAAAGCCAATGTCAAATCGATTAAATATCATCTACAGCGTATAGTAGGAGGTACTAAACTAACATACGAATATTTATCTACGGTCTATGTCGCATCGAGGCCTGTCTCAATTCGAGACCACTGTGCACCCTCACCGCAGATCCCGACGATATTTTTGTTCTAACGCCTGGACACTTTTTAATCGGCGATGCTTTACTGTTCCCACCGGAACCGAATTCCGATATTAAACCTATGTCCGCGCAATATCTTGAATTACAACGCTAAGTCCAACAATTTTGGTCAAAATGGACGACGGTCTGGCTTTCACACCTTCAATCGAGACCTAAATGGAAACATGTGGAACCGAACCTCGCCGCTAAAGAACCGGTGCTAGTTAAAGATGAGCGGTTACCACCAAATCAATGGATGTTAGGACGTATTGTAGCACTACATCCCGGATCAGACCAGCTAGTACGTGTTGCTACTATACGTACGCAAACTGGTGTATACAAGCGCTCTATCTCGAAAAATTGCCGATTGCAAATTCCCACCAATGAAGACAACTCACTCCATTCCACTTAATATGACAATTTCTTTACGCACACTATGCCTATTTCCTATTTCAGTTTTTCTTCCCCGGAGTCACCCAATCCACGTTTTCGCATATCATGCTGGATTCAGCATTGGGGGGCGGCATGTACAATCCGCAACAAGGTTTGTATTTAAATGGGTCATTATGCATTTACACTACGCCACTGTGAATGACAAAACGAAAACCACTAAGTAATCATACATGGTTCAATTATGTACAGGTTGGCTCATCTCATCAGCTGATTTTATTTATGGCATTGCATGGTCGAAGAGATTGTCAAAAGAAGATGGCAAACTCAAAATGAAACCAACACATTGGCAAAATTTTACTTACACATACAAAAACTGCTAAGTTTTATGTTTCCATTCCATACCATTCGCACCAACACCAATACACAGATTTTGACAATTTGAAGATACATATTTTGTTGCTTTACAGATGAGCCAACCTGTATATAGTTGAACCATGGTAATCATATGATATAACTGTTGCCTTCCAATACTTCGGGGCGAACGTGCAAGTAGGCAGCATACATACATATGTATGTATGTGCTTAGCTTTGGCTCTTTTTTCGATTCATCAAACATAACAGTTGACACGTAACCATCAAAAGC
Source organism: Eurosta solidaginis (assembly GCF_040869045.1). Lineage (NCBI taxonomy): Eukaryota > Metazoa > Arthropoda > Insecta > Diptera > Tephritidae > Eurosta > Eurosta solidaginis. The sequence continues at coordinate 211,470,861 of NC_090324.1, read as the reverse complement.
AGCGAAGTGCGGAATATTTTAAATACATAATTTGAAATTAAATTGTATTATTTTGTTAAATAAAATATTGATTGAAGAACCCCAAATACAATAGTTCTCTACTACACATCGAGAGAGGTGTCAAACGACGCGTCTTGACATCAGTATTAATAATCCGAAGGCGGAAATACAAATTTTAACTTGTTCAAAGATATCAACGGAAAACCGGAAAAAGACCCGTGGGTACCTCCGAAAGCGGGGGTGGGATCCATAGTATTTTTTCGCAGAACACCTTTCTGCGTTGGCGGCCTTTGGCCGCGCTTATACAAAATAATCCGATGGCGGAAAAGAAAAATTTTATCTATGTCCGGAGATATTTTCAGTTGAAGTTGGCGATTTTCATGTGGTTGTTGTTGTGTTCGTACCCACAAAAAAAATTGTGCATCACCGTGGCGGTAGCCACGGTTATACCGCACACCCGGACTTGGCATGGCGTAGCCCAGGGTTATTTTTTATAAGCGCGGCCGAAGGCCACCAACTCAGAAAGGTGTTCTGCGCAAAAATACTATGGATCCCACCCCCGGTTTCGGAGGTACCCGCGGGTCGTTTTTCGGTTTTTCGTTAATATCTTTTAAACGAGTTAATATTTTTATTTTCCGCCTTCGGATTATATGGAAGGCAGAGTTCACAACAATAACGGAAACATGAAGCGGATGTGGAAGCGTCTGAAAGACCTCGCAGAGCTTACAGATAACAAAAAACATATCACTAAGATAGTAATACATGGCGAATGCCTCGATAATGAGTATCATATAGCTAATGCCCTAAACAATTTTTTTGTACAGAGCATAGTCGAAATTAGTGATAGTATTGAAGAAATGCCTACTGCATCCGAACTTAACGTTGCCGTTCGATCGCAATAGAACCATTTCTTTTCACTGACATTGTGCTAGATGATATAATGAATATCACAAAAGCTTTTAAAAATAAATATGGCGGAGAAAAGCTTTTATCTGAGAGAGTTTTCAAGGGTTCCATGATGTACATTTGTAACTTTTACAAATACATAATAAATGAGTCCCTAAATAATGGCATTTTTCCAAACTGCTGGAAAGTTTCAACAATAGTACCTGTGGAAAAAGTAAGAAATACAGTGAAACCGGAGGAACTACGGACAATCAATACGTTACCCTCAGATGACAAAATTATTGAAATGGTGGTGAATAATCAATTGGTGGCATACCTAGAAAAGCACAAAGTTATTATACCAGAACAGTCTGGATTCAGGAAGATCCATTCTTGTGAAACAGCACACAACATGGTTATTGCAGAATGGAAAGAAGATATATCAGATAAAAAAGTTATGGTGTCTGTCTTCTTAGACTTGAAACGGGCCTTTGGAACAGTTGATAGACGGGAATTGTTGAATGTTTTGTTCAAAACTGGTGTCAGACGACAGACTTTGGATTGGCTCCGAACTTATCTCAGTGACAGAAAGCAAAGGACGGTAATTGGAAACGCAGTCTCATCGGTTGTGGATGTAGATATAGGATTGCCGCAAGGTTCTGTACTTGCACCGATACTATTTACATTGTACATAAATGTTATAAAAAAATGCTTAAAATTTTTCAATATACGTCTTTTTGCGGATGATGCACTGCTCATCATCAGTGAGAAATATGCCGACTGTGCAATGCAGAAAGCACAAGAAGATCTTGACTCTCTATACAACTGGTTGTGCCTTAAAAAATTGAAGTTAAATATAGATAAGACTAAGTTCATGGTATTTTGCAAAAACCAGAACATCATACGTAATAACGATTTAAACAATATAACCCTGAAGATGAGAAACAATTTAATTCAAAGAGTAAATGAAATGAAGTACTTAGGAGTTTTAATTGATGAAAACCTGAATTTTGGAGAACATATAAATTATCTTGAAAGGAAAATTTGAGCAGAAAGTAGGATTTATATACAGAACATGCACACATATTATTCAACGTCATAAAATAATGGTGTATCGTTCAATTATTCAGCCGCACTTTATATACTGTCCTACAATTCTGCTGATAGAGGGTGATATGCAAATTAAAAGACTACAAATACAACAAAACAAGGCATTGTAATTTATATTAAAAATTTTCCCAGAAAATCAAAAACTATAATGCTGAATCGGTTAAACTTGCTTAGTATAAAATAGGCAATAAGTTACTTCACTTTGAAATTTATACATCATGTAAGATTAGGAATGCTACCGACTTTCCTGAGCAATAAAATATTATATAATCACGAGATCCATAGCTATGGAACTAGATACTGCAATAATATAAGACTGCCTAGAGTAAGAACAGAGTTCGCAAAGAAGACTTTAGAATACACTGGGTACAAAATGTACAATGAACTACCTACTGAGATAAAAGATTGTAAAAATATTAATAAGTTTAAAGTAAAATTATTTTTACATTGTGAAACACTTAATATTTACTGAAACAAATGTTTAATTAACATCAACTAGGTCTTAAAGACCGTAATAAAGAAATATAATAATAATAATAATTAATATTGATGTCAAGACGCGCCGTTTGACACCTCTCTCGATATTTTTTGGTAGCGTATTAGCAGTCCGCCCCTCATGCTGTCATCGAAATGACAGTGTCATATTTAATGACAGTCAAAGATGACTTGATAGAAAACACTTTCATTTTTTCGTTCTCACGCTTGCGTGCTGGCTTGTTGTGCTGGCAGCGATCACACATAAACCCCTAGCGCCAGCTGAAACGGGCGCCCGAACAAAAAGTGTGCCTGCTAAAACGAAGAACGGGCCAAAACATAACATGTGAACATAAGTGTTTTGCGCGGATATAATTTTGGTCTCAAAACCGGTGTTGGACCCATCCAGGGTAATTTTTGGCAATTCCATACGACGGCATGACACTGCTAATCGCATCCAAAAATATCGAGAGAGGTGTCAAAAGACGCTTATAATCTGGACAACAATAATTCGAAGCCGGAAAAGAAAAATTTTAGGTAAATCTATGCGACAACATGACACTGCTAATACTCGTCCAAAAATATCGAGAGATGTGTCAAACGACGCGCCTTGACACCAGTATTAATTCAATTAATTCAAAAGATATTAAAGAAAAACCGAAAAAAGACCCGCGGGTCCCTCCGAAACCGTGGGTGAAATCCATAGCATTTTTGCGCAAAACACCTTTCTGTGATGGAGGCTTTCAACCGCGCTTATAAAAAATAAAAATAACCCTGGGCTACGCCATGGCAAGTCCGGGTGTGTGGTATAACCGTGGATACCGCCACGGTGATGTCCTTCTGCGTTCACAATTTTTTTTGTGAGACAAATTACAACAACTGTTGGTTTCGGTTTCGGATTATTGTTGTCGAGATTAATACGCGTCTTTTGACACCTCTTTCGATATTTGTGGACGCGTATTAGCAGTGTCATGCTGTCGTATAGAATTACTAAATTTTATCTATCCGGAGATATTTGAAGTTGAAGTTGGTGATTTTCATGTGGTTGTTGTAATGTTGGCGTAAGCACAAAAAAAAATTGTGAACATAAGTGTTTTGTGCGGATATAGGGTAATAGTCTAGTTGAGGGTCGACTGCTAATACGCTACCAAAAATATCGAGAGAGGTGTCAAACGACGCGTCTTGACATCAGTATTAATAATCCGAAGGCGAAACATTTTAACTCGTTCAAAAGATAGTAACGAAAAACCGAAAAAAGACCTGCAGGTACCTCCGAAACCGGGGGTGAGATCCATAGCATTTTTGCGCAGAACACCTTTCTGCGTTGGCGGCATTCGGCCGCGCGGTAAAAGTCTAGTTGAGGCGCCGACTGCTAATGCGGTACCAAAAATATCGAGAGAGGTGTCAAAGGACGCGTCTTGACATCAGTATTAATAATCCGAAGGCGAAAATTTTTAACTCGTTCAAAAGATATTAACGACAAACCGAAGAAATACCCGCAGGTACCTCCGAAACCGGGGGTGAGATCCATAGCATTTTTACACAGAACACCTTTCTGCGTTGGTGGCCTTCGGCCGCGCGGTAAAAGTCTAGTTGAGGAGTTAGTTCAATAATTTATGTAGGAAAATATTGTAATATGATTATTAAAAAAAAAAAAAAATAAATGTAAGGCGCGATAACCTCCGAAGAGATCTAAGGCCGAGCTTCTCTTCCAATTTGCGTCGTGCTCCTCTTGATTTTCCCTACAAATTGGCCGGACGGGACCTACATGTTTTATGCCGACTCCGAACGGCATCTGCAAAGCAGATGAGTTTTCACTGAGCGCTTTTCATGGCAGAAGTACACCCGGAGTGCTTGCCAAACACTGCCGAGGGGCGACCCCGCTTAGAAAAATTTTCTTCTAATTGAAAAATCTTATTTCTAAAATTTTGATGTTGCTTTGCCCGGGAGTTGAACCCAGGGCATACGGTGTGATAGGCGGAGCACGCTACCCATCACACCACGGTGGCCGGTGATTATTACTAAAATATATTTGGAGTTCATGATGCGTATTATTGCAAGTGTGTTACAGTGGGTATGAAGCATAATGCTACAATACAGTGGGTATGACGTATAATGCTACACCGTGGCTACAGCCAAGGTGATGGACAATTTTTTTGTGTGTACAAACATGAAAATCGCCAACTTCAACTGCAGCTATCGCCGGACAGAGATACATTTTTTCTTTTCCGCCTTCGGATTATTGTTCTCGAGATTAATAGGCGTGTTTTGACACCTCTCTCGATATTTTTGGTAGCAGTCGACCCCTCAACTGGACTTTTACCGCGCGGCCGAAGGCCGCCAACGCAGAAAGGTGTTCTGCGCAAAAATGCTATGGATCTCACCCCCGGTTTCGGAGGTACCTGCGGGTCTTTTTTCGGTTTTTCGTTAATATCTTTTGAACGAGTTAAAATTTTTCGCCTTCGGATTATTATTACTGATATCAAGACGCGTCGTTTGACACCTCTCTCGATATTTTTGGTAGCGTATTAGCAGTCGAACCTCAACTAGACTATTACCCTATATCCGCACAAGACACTTATGTTCACAATTTTTTTTTTTTTGTGCTTACGGCAACATTACAACAACCATATGAAAAGCACCAACTTCAACTTCAAATATCTCCGGATAGATAAAATTGGTAATTCTATACGACAGCATGACACTACCATGTTGAAGTTGGCGATTTTCATGTGGTTGTTGTTGTGTTAGTACCCCCAAAAAAATGTGTGCATCACCGTGGCGGTAGCCACAGTTATACAACACACCCGGACTTGGCATGGCGTAGCCCACGGTTATGTTTTATAAACGCGGCCGAAGGCCGCAAACGAGAATGGTGTTCTGCGCAAAAATACTATGGATCCCACACAATAGAATATAACCTGGCGTGGTGCCATTCAAAACCCAATAATACTTGAAAATACTAACAATTACAAGAATGAATACCAAACAGCAAGCTACTACACATGGTTCTGGCCGCTATGGTATTACCATTGTGTATTAGTGAAGCCAAAATTACACACAAACTGTTTTACAACAATCAAAAGAAATAACCACCTGAGATTCAACCTGGGTTTATGGATTAACGTCCGTGCCATTAAACCTAACCAAAAAAATAATAATTAATTAGTTAATAAATTATAATATTAAAGAAATATGATAGAAATAATGGTAATAGTCTAGTTGAAGGGTCAACTGCGAAAATAGTCTAGTTGAGGGGTCGACTGCTAATACGCTATAAAAAATATCGAGTGTACAATCCGCAGCAAGGTTTGCATTTAAATGGGTCATCCCACGTACCCAGCAGTGTGAATTTACACTACGCCACTGTGCATGACAAAACGAAAACCACTAAGTAAACATATGATTTAACTGTTGCCTTCCAATACTTCGGAGCGAATGTGCAAGTAGGCAGCATACATACATATGTATGTATGTGGTTAGCTTTGGCTCTTCTTTCGATTCATCAAACATCAACATCTCGGCAATAAAACGGATGTTCACACCTTTTCTGATTTGGAAGCCTATCTCACAACACGACTTTCCGCTATAGACGCCATAAAAAACCGCGATATCGCATCGAATGCAATATCCTCTCCTCTATCATCGAAAAACCGCACTTCGCAAAACCATTCTAATATGCAACCACCTAAGCAATCATCACGGTCCAGTCATAAGGTAAAGAGTTATCATGCTTCCAAGAAGAGGAGTACGCCTCAACAAGACAATTGTGGGGTTTGCGGTGAAACGCATATTATAAATCGTTGTCCAACATTCCTTTCTAAAGACTGCTATGAAAGAAAGGCAATAGTTGACAAAATCAAAGTATGTCTTAATTACCTCAAAAAATCTCATTCATGCGGACAGTGCTCCAGCAGCAAGAACTGTTTACAATGTGGTAAGCGTCATCATACGCTACTGCACTTTCTTTGCAACCCACAACCTTCTATAGCAACTACAAATTATAATCCATATCAGTTTTCTACTGGCGGAGCAGCACACCCCACGGGTTACAACCCAACACATCCAACATCTTTTCCTCGCACCGCAGCGTCCTCCTCGAATGTTTCCGATACTTCACCGCGTCTTCTGAACGCGCATGCTTACGTAGCAGCAGATTAATCGCATTGCAATGTGGCCCGTCCGACCATACGTCAACCTCGACATGTAATCCTTGCTACAGCTTTGGTGTCACTAAGCAACGACGCTTCCAACCAATCAGTACCAGCTCGCGCTCTCATCGATCAGGGGTCCGAGGGAACCATTATGTCGGAAAACATAGATCAAACTTTAGGTCTCAAAAAAATCCGTACCTCTGCTGAAATATGTGGAGTAGGGTCGATTGGATCATACCACACCAAATCTATCTTTAGTTGTACCATAGGATCGTTCTCGGACATAAATTTCGCTGCTCGCAATGACTCCGCGTTTGTATTAAGGCACCTTACAGCACATTTGCCAAGCAAAGCCATTGTTCCTCCACACTTAGAGCATGTAACCAATCTTCCACTCGCCGACACCCAGTACTACCCACCAAAAAGGATTGATATTATTATCGGCGCCGACATGATAGCACAGATCATGTTGCCAGAAACTCGAGTCGGCAAACCGGATCAACCTATAGCACAAAACACTCGTTTAGGATGGATTGTATCTGGAAGAATCCACTCAGACCCAGCACCCACTGTTGTAGTTCGATGCCATCATAATAATACTGAGTTAGAGGCTCTTGTGCAAAAATTTTATGAGAGCGAACAAGTTCCAACTGAAACACAATTATCCGAACAAGATCAGTGGTGTGAACAGTTCTTTCGTACCACGCATACTAGACAGGGAAATGGCAAATACTTAGTAAGGTTACCGTTAAAATCGTTATTTCACCCCAACCAAACGTTAGGTAAATCAAAGCAAATTGCATTGAATAGATTTTACCATCTCAAACGTCGTTTGCATCGTTACTGCAATCTACGATATCAATACCTCGAAGACATAGAAAGCTACTTCACATTAAACCAAATAGTACCAGCACTCACAAGCGAGGAGCAGCATCATAACTATACTATAACCAACAAACCTACTATAACTTCATGCGTCTTACCGCACCATGCGGTAGTTAAAAAGGAGAGTCTTACAACAAAGGTGCGAATCGTTTACGACGCCTCCTCAAAAACGTTGAACGGCCGATCGCTGAACGATCTACTTTGCACAGGTCCGGCATTACAGAACGATCTTCCAGCCCTAATTTTAAGGTGGCGAATGCATAAGAACGTTTTTCTGGCCGACATAAAAAATATGTATCGATGCATCGACATGCATCCCGACGATTATCAATAGCAACGAATTCTGTGGCGAAATAAAGATGGACAGGTTCAGGAGTATTGCCTAACCACAGTCACTTTCGGCACAGCATCAGCGCCCTTTACTGCAATTCGAGTACTACATCAACTTGCACTGGATGAAAGGGACCGCTTTCCTCTCGCCTAAAATATTTTACATAATGACATTTATGTGGATGATGTCCTCAGCGGAAGCTATTCTATTTAAACGGCGACACTTATGCGCGATCAGTTGATTTCAGCCTTACGATCAGGTGGCATGGAGCTTAGAAAGTGGGCAAGCAATTCGCCCGAGCTGTTGCAGTCTATACGAGCTGAACACCAAACATCTGGTGCTTCGCTACCGCTCAACGACAACGCAGTTGTAAAAACACTCGGCTTATATTGGCAACCCAATCGCGACTCTTTCACTTTTCCATAAATTTCGCAATCAACCCCTCAATGACGAAACGTTCAGTGTTGTCCACCATCGCTCGTCTGTTCGACCCCATAGGTTTTTTAAGTCCTGTAACAGTTGCAGCCAAGATAATTTTGAAAGAGATATGGACAATGAATATAAAACGTGAAGACAGTCAGATCACCGCTTTACACTGAGATGAGGAGTTGCCATCTAATATCGGTATGGTTTGGCAAAAGTTCGTCTCGGAATTGCTGCAAGTGAACACCATATCCATTCCACGTTGGGTTTGATTTTCATCTCACCACGTTCAATCAATGGAACTACATCCTTTTTGTGACGGTTCCACGTCAGCTTACGCCGCTTCGGTGTATCTTCGTGTTCACTTGCACACCGGTGATATTCACACCTATTTGGTTGCGGCCAAAACTAAGGTCACCCCAACATCTTTAATTACCATTCCACGAGTTGAACTCTGTGGGGCGGTCTTAGCTACAACCCTCGGCAGTTGGGTGCAAAGAAGCCTGAATGGTATACAAACCAAAATTCCTATTTTTTATTGGACAGATGCTATGATAGTACTGTATTGGATCCAGGATGATATTAACAAGTGGAAAACTTATGTTCAAAATCGCGTAAGCAAAATTTTGTCTATTACTACATCAGATTTTGCAACTCGTGGTCTCACTCCGAAACAACTTGCAGATATGCAGTTATGGTGGAATGGACCTGTTTGGTTAAAAGAGCCCAAAACCACCTGGATACAAGGTAGTGTTAGTGAGGCCAACATAGATCGAACAGATACCGAGGAAGGGGTACTTAAGGTGAATGTACATGCGACTATTACAGAAAGTTCATTTCTAGGCAGATATTCCTCGTATACCAAGCTTGTGCGCATAACAGCATGGTTGGGTCGTTTTATACACAATCTGAAGGCGAAATCAAGGGATGGCATGCAATCAATAGTCGGACCGCTTACTTCTACCGAGCTGCAATTGAGTCTATTCGCTATTTTCAAAATTGTACAAATGGAAGCTTTTGAAAGCGAGGTCAGGCTGATTCGGAAGAAAGAGCAGCTACTGAATAAGAGTAAATTGGTCAATTTGACCCCATTTGTATATGACTGTAATATTTTGAGAGTACGAGGTCGTCTAAAGGACTCAGTGCTACCGTATCGTCAAAGGCATCCTATAATTTTGCCGAGTAATCACCACTTTACGAAGATTTTAATCGACCATGCTCATCACCTCACTTTGTATGGCGGACCGCATCTCACTCTTTCTTATATTCGACATCAATTTTGGATCATCCACACACTGAAAACCGTACAGAACGATCTTCGGCACTGCATCCGATGCTTCCGCAACAAGCCCAGGCCCACTACAAAATTGATGGGTGATTTACCTACACAGCGTATCAACCCTCCTCGCAGACCCTTTATGGCAACAGGTGTGGACTACACAGGAGCCGTTGAAATCAAGGCTTCCAGATATCGCGGGCACACGGTCTACAAGGGCTATATAACAATATTTATATGTCTAGCAACCAAAGAAGTTCATTTGGAAGCCGTTACAGGAATGACAACCGAACATTTCTTGTGGGCTTTACAGCATTTTGTCGGCAGCCGTGGGCTCTGCAGTGATTTATACAGCGATTGTGGGACTAATTTTATTGGAGCGGACGCAATTTTAAAGGTGAGCCATCAACGGTTAAGAGAAGAGGTCGAACGCGAAATTATTCCAAAACTGGCTGAACAAAAAATCAACTGGCACTTCAATCCACCCCATTCGCCAAATTTTGGTGGGCTTTGGAAAGTCAATGTCAAATCGATTAAATATCATCTACAGCGTATAGTAGGAGGTACTAAACTAACATACGAATATTTATCTACGGTCTATGTCGCATCGAGGCCTGTCTCAATTCGAGACCACTGTGCACCCTCACCGCAGATCCCGACGATCTTTTTGTTCTAACGCCTGTACACTTTTTAATTGGCGATGCTTTACTGTTCCCACCGGAACCGAATTCCGATATTAAACCTATTTCCACGCAATATCGACGGTCTGACTTTCACACCTTCAATCGAGACCTAAATGGAAACATGTGGAACCGAACCTCGCCGCTAAAGAACTGGTGCTAGTTAAAGATGAGCGGTTACCACCAAATCAATGGATGTTAGGACGTATTGTAGCACTACATCCCGGATCAGACCAGCTAGTACGTGTTGCTACTATACGTACGCAAACTGGTGTATACAAGCGCTATATCTCGAAAATTTGCCGATTGCCAATTCCCACCAATGAAGACAACTTACTCCATTCCACTTAATATGACAATTTCTTTACGCACACTATGTCTATTTCCTATTTCAGTTTTTCTTCCCCGGAGTCACCCAATCCACGTTTTCGCATATCATGCTGGATTCAGCATTGGGGGGCGGCATGTACAATCCGCAACAAGGTTTGCATTTAAATGGGTCATTATGAATTTACAGTACGCCACTGTGAATGACAAAGTGAAAACCACTAAGTAATCATACATGGTTCAATTATGTACAGGTTGGCTCATCTCATCAGCTGATTTTATTTATGGCATTGCATGGTCGAAGGGATTGTCAAAAGAAGATGGCAAACTCAAAATGAAACCAACACATTGGCAAAATTTTACTTACACATACAAAAACTGCTAAGTTTTATGTTTCCATTCCATACCATTCGCACCAACACCAATACACAGATTTTGACAATTTGAAGATACATATTTTGTTGCTTTACAGATGAGCCAACCTGTATATAGTTGAACCATGGTAATCATATGATATAACTGTTGCCTTCCAATACTTCGGAGCGAACGTGCAAGTAGGCAGCATACATACATATGTATGTATGTGCTTAGCTTTGGCTCTTTTTTCGATTCATCAAACATAACAGTTGACACGTAACCATCAAAAGCAGCGAAGTGCGGAATATTTTAAATACATAATTTGAAATTAAATTGTATTATTTTGTTAAATAAAATATTGATTGAAGAACCCCAAATACAATAGTTCTCTACTACACATCGAGAGAGGTGTCAAACGACGCGTCTTGACATCAGTATTAATAATCCGAAGGCGGAGAATACAAATTTTAACTTGTTAAAATATATTAACGAAAAACCGGAAAAAGACCCGTGGGTACCTCCGAAAGCGGGGGTGGGATCCATAGTATTTTTTCGCAGAACATCTTTCTGCGTTGGCGGCCTTTGGCCGCGCTTATACAAAATAATCCGATGGCGGAAAAGAAAAATTTTATCTATGTCCGGAGATATTTTCAGTTGAAGTTGGCGATTTTCATGTGGTTGTTGTTGTGTTCGTACCCACAAAAAAAATTGTGCATCACCGTGGCGGTAACCATGGTTATTCCACACACCCGGACTTGGCATGGCGTAGCCCAGGGCTATTTTTTATAAGCGCGACCGAAGGCCACCAACTCAAAAAGGTGTTCTGCGCAAAAATACTATGGATCCCACCCCCGGTTTCGGAGGTACCCGCGGGTCTTTTTTCGGTTTTTCGTTAATATCTTTTGAACGAGGTAATATTTTTATTTTCCGCTTTCGGATTATTAATACTGATGTCAAGCGCGTCGTCTGACACCTCTCTCGATATTATTTGGTAGGATATTAGCAGTCGACCCCTCAACTAGACTATTACCAAAAAATTGTGCATCACCGTGGCGGTAGCCACGGTTATACCACACACCCGGACTTGGCAATGCGTAGCCCAGGGTTATTTTTTATAAGCGCGGCCGAAGGCCACCAACTCAGAAAGGTGTTCTGCGCAAAAATACTATGGATCCCACCCCCGGTTTCGGAGGTACCCGCGGGTCTTTTTTCGGTTTTTCGTTAATATCTTTTAAACGAGTTAATATTTTTATTTTCCGCCTTCGGATTATATGGAAGACAGAGTTCACAACAATAACGGAAACATGAAGCGGATGTGGAAGTGTCTGAAAGACCTCGCAGAGCTTACAGATAACAAAAAACATATCACTAAGATAGTAATACATGGCGAATGCCTCGATAATGAGTATCATATAGCTAATGCCCTAAACAATTTTTTTGTACAGAGCATAGTCGAAATTAGTGATAGTATTGAAGAAATGCCTACTGCATCCGAAATAAACGTTGCCGTTCGATCGCAATAGAACCATTTCTTTTCACTGACATTGTGCTAGATGATATAATGAATATCACAAAAGCTTTTAAAAATAAATATGGCGGCCACGGTTATACCACACAACCGGACTTGGCATGGCGTAGCCCAGGGTTATTTTTTATAAGCGCCGCCGAAGGCCGCCAACGCAGAAAGAAGTTCTGCGCAAAAATACTATGGATCCCACCCCCGGTTTCGGAGGTACCCGCGGGTCTTTTTTCGGTTTTTCGTTAATATCTTTTGAACGAGTTAAAATTTTTATTTTCCGCCTTCGTATTATTAATACTGATATCAAGACGCGTCGTTTGACCTATCTCGATATTTTTGGTAGCGTATTAGCAGTCGACCCCTCAACTAGACTATTACCGGTCGCGCTTATAAAAAATAACCCTGGGCTAGACCAATCCAAGTCCGGGTATGTGGTATAACCGTGGCTACCACAACGGTGATGCACAATTTTTTTGGGGGTACGAACAACAACAACCATATGAAAATCGCCACCTTCAACTGCAACTATCTCCGGACAGAGATACAATTTTTTTTCGCCTTCGGATTATTGTTCTCGAGATTAATAGGCGTCTTTTGACACCTCTCTCGATATTTTTGGTAGCGTATTAGCAGTCGACCCCCCACCTAGACTTTTACCGGATAGTTTTGCTCTCCAAACCGGTGATGGACCCACCCAGGTAATTTTTTATAATAACCATAATCCGTATTAGCAGTCGACCCCTCAACTAGACTCTTACCGAAGTTGGTGATTTTCATGTGGTTGTTGTAATGTTGTACTGTGGGATCCACAGTATTTTTGCGCAGAACACTTTTCTGCGTTGGCGCCCTTCGGCCGCGCCTATAAAAAATAACCCTGGGCTACGCCATGGCAATTCCGGGTCTGTGGTATAACCGTGACTACCGGGACGGTGATGTACATTTTTCTTTTGTGGGTATACACAACTACAACCACATGAAAATCGCCAACTTCAACTACAAATATCTCCGGACAGAGATACAATTTTTCTTTTCCGCCTTCGGATTGTTGTTCTCGATATTAATAGGCGTCTTTTGACACCTCTCTCGATATTTTTGGTAGCGCATTAGAAGCCGACCACTTAACTAGTCTTTTACCGCGCAGCCGAAGGCCGCCAACGCGTAAAGGGGTTCTGCGCAAAAATGCTATGGATCTCAACCCCGGTTTCGGACGTACCCGCGGGTATTTTTTCGGTTTTTCGTTAATATTTTTTGAACGAGTTAAATTTTTTCGCCTTCGGATTATTAATACTGATGTCAAGACGCGTCGTTTGACACCTCTCTCGATATTTTTGGTAGCGTATTAGCAGTCGACCCTCAACTAGACTATTACCCTATATCCGCACAAAACATTTATATTCACAATTTTTTTGTGTGCTTACGCCAACATTAAAACAACCACATGAAAATCACCAACTTCAACTTCAAATATCTCCGGATAGATAAAATTTAGTAATTCTATACGACAGCATGACACAGCTAATACGTGTCAAAAAATATCGAAAGAGGTGTCAGAAGACGCATATTAATGTCGACAACAATAATCCGAAACCGAAACCAACAGTTGTCGTAATTTGTCCCACAAAAAAATTGTGACCGCAGAAGGACATCACCGGGGCGGTTTTCACTGTTATACCACAGACCCGGACTTCGCATGGCGTAGCCCAGGGTTATTTTTTATAAGCGCGGCTGAAGGCCTGTATCGGCGCGTCGTTTGACACCTCTCTCGATATATGGATCTCACCCCCGGTTTCGGAGGTACCAACGGGTCTGTTTCCGGTTTTTCGTTGATATCTTTTGAACGAGTTAAAATTTGTATTCTCCGCCTTCGGATTATTAATATTGATGTCAAGACACGTCGTTTGATACCTCGAAATTTTTGATAGCGTATTAGGGTAATAGTCTAGATGAGGGGTCGACTGCAAATACGCTACCAAAAATATCGAGGTGTCAAACGACGCGTCTTGACATCAGTATTAATAATCCGAAGACGGAAAATAAAAATATTAATTCGTTTAAAAGATATTAACGAAAAAAGACCCGCGGGTACCTCCGAAACCGGGGGAGGGATCCATAGTATTTTTGGGCAGAACACCTTTCTGAGTTGGCTACCGCCACGGTGATGCACAATTTTTTTGGTGATTACAAACACAACAACAACCACTTGAAAATCGCCAACTTCAACTGCAAATATCGGGAAAATTTTAGAATAGCACCCCCCGAGTTCGGGGTAAAACTTGTTATCAACTGAAAGAGGGAGTTGTCCCGATCACAAATATATACATTTTAAAGTGCGCAAACTTATAATTTAAAAGTTATTTGTTGTTAAAGTTTGCAAATTTAGCAAATTTCTATAGCACTTTAAATTACAATTTACACACCTTTCAAACCCTTAATCCACATACATATCTATATAAATTGGCAACGATAAATTTAAATTGCATTTTTGAATATTTCACATTTCATTTTTGCATTGTTTTTACTTTTATAAATGTTTTTATTAAATCAATCGCGCTTTTGTAGCAACATGTACATTTATATATATATATATATATTTTATTGATGACAATACAAAGGTGTGCTGCCACATAAACAAAAAAAAAAAAAACAAATATAAATATTACCTTTCAGTTAATAAAGAAAAAGGAAAATATATATTTTTTCTACTCATTTTGAAAAGTTGAAAGACCTTTCCGCGTAGGCGGCCTTCGGCCGCGCTTATAAAAAATAACCCTGGGCTACGCCATGCCAAACCCGGACTTGGCATGGCGTAGCCCAGGGTTATTTTTTATAAGCGCGGCCGAAGGCCGCCTATGCAGAATTACTGTGCATGGCGCAGTCGGTGTTGGATTGGCTAACATAACAATAAACATAAGAGTTATAAAGTAATATCAGCTCGTTCACGAATGCAAAAAAGAGCTTTTTCAAATTTTTGATAAATAAAGACTAGAAAAGTTAAATATATATATACATCAGATGAAAGGTATTTTTATAAGTTATTTTTCGATTCTGCACTTGTTCCGTTTTTTAGATGTGGCAGCACAGATTTGTCATGTCATAAAATATATATACGTATACACATATAAAAGTTGTATAGAAATTTGCAAACTTTAACAACAAATAACTTTTAAATTATAAGTTTGCGCACTTTAAAATATATATATTTGTGATCGGGAGAACTCCCTCTTTCCAAGTTAAACCCCGAACTCGGGGGGTGCTAAACTAAATCGCTGCCCAAATATCTCCGGACATAGAAGGGGGACTCATGTAACCGTATAAATGCCTTATAAAGTGTGTAAAAGTATAAATTTATCTAGTGCGTAAACGAACTGTCAAATTTTGTATGAAAAATCATTTACACAATTTGTATAAATTTACGCGCACATTTCATTGTGTAAACGCGGTAAACTCAAAGGAATGCAACCTTGCAGACATTACAGCAGGCATTTTCATCAGAAATCTCCAACATCAGCATGTAAAGGCGCTTTAGTTTTGATTTTTCACTTAATTTTGGCATTTTTTAATTTGTATAACAATCAAAAAAATTTTGTTTTACAATAATACAGCTGATAAACAATCAAGTTTATCACGAGTATTACTAGGTGCGTTCATATAACAGCGTGTGTAAATGGATATAATTTTACACCTTATAAGTTTATATGCTTTCATGAGTCCCCCTAGATAAAATTTTTCTTTCCGCCATCGGATTATTGTTCTCGAGATTAATACGCGTCTTTTGACACCTCTCTCGATATTTTTGGTAGCGTATTAGCAGTCGACCCCTCAACTAGACTTTTACCCAGAAAAAGCAATAGTCTACATTATCTAGTATCTTTGTATCTAGTATTTTTGCGCAGAACACCTTTCGGCGTTGGCGGCCTTCGGCCGCGCGGTAAAAGTCTAGTTGAGGCGTCGACTGCTAATGCGCTACCAAAAATATCGAGAGGTGTCAAACGACGCGTCTTGACATCAGTATTAATAATCCGAAGGCGAAAAATTTTAGCTCGTTCAAAAGATATTAACGAAAAACCGAAAAAAGACCTGCAGGTACCTCCGAAACCGGGGGTGAGATCCATAGCATTTTTGCGCAGAACACCGTTCTGCGTTGGCGGCCTTCGGCCGCGCTTATAAAAAATAATCCTGGGCTACGCCATTCCAAGTCCGGGTGTGTGGTATAACCGTGGCTACCGCCACGGTGATGCCCAATTTTTGTTGTGGGTACAACCACATCAACCACCACATGAAAATGGCCAACTTCAACTGCAAATTACTGCGGTGCGCCATACCAAGTCCGGGTGTGTGGTATAACCGTGGCTACTGCCACGGTGATGCACATTTTTTTTTGTGGGTACACAACAACACCCACATGAAAATCGCCAACTTCAACTGCAAATATCTCCGGACAGAGATACAATTTTTCTTTTCCGCCTTCGGATTATTGTTCTCGAAATTGAATATAACCTGGCGTGGTGCCATCTAAAAGACCAACACAATAGAATATAAGCTGGCTTGGTGCCATTCAAAAAGCAATCAGATTGAATAGAACCTGGCGTGGCGCCATATTAAAACCAATAATACTTGAAAATACTAACAATTACAAGAATGAATACCAAGCAGCAAGCTGCTACACATGGTTCTGGCCGCTATGGTCTTACCATTGTGTATTAGTGAAGCCAACATTAACCATAAACTGTTTTACAACAATCAAATGAAATAAGCACCTGAGATTCAATCTGGCTTTATGGATTAACATCCGTGCCATTAAACCTAACAAAAAAAAATAATAATAATAATTAATTAGTTAATATATTATAATATTAAAGAAATATGATAGAAATAATGGTAATAGTCTAGTTGAGGGGTCGACTGCTAATACGCTATCAATATCGAGAGAGGTGTCAAACGACGCGTATTGACATCAATATTAATAATCCGAAGGCGGAGAATACAAATTTTAAATTGTTCAAAAGATATTAACGAAAAACTGGAAAACGACCCGTTGGTACCTCCGAAACCGGGGGTGGGATCCATAGTATTTTTGCGCAGAACACCTTTCTGCGTTGGCGGCGCTTATAAAAAATAACCCTGGGCTACGCCATTCCAAGTCCGGGTGTGTGGTATAACCGGGGCTACCGCCTTCGGATTATTGTTCTCGAGATTAATACGCGTCTTTTGACACCTCTCTCGATAGTTTGGTAGCCTATTAGCAGTCGACCGCCAGCTAGACTATTACCGGCCGCTCTTATAAAAAATAACCCTGGGCTACACCATGCCAAGTCCGGGTGTGTGGTATAACCGTGGCTACCACCACATGCAATCGCCAAATTCAACTGCAAATATCTCCGGACAGAGATAACATTTTTCTTTTCCGCCTTCGGATTATTGTTCTCGAGATTAATACGCGTGTTTTGAGACCTCTCTCGATATTTTTGGTAGCGCATTAATAGCGGTTAATATCTTTTGAACGAGTTACAATTTGTATTCTCCGCCTTCGGATTATTAATATTGATGTCAAGACGCGTCGTTTGACATCTCTCTCGATATTTTTGATAGCGTATTAGCAGTCGACCCCCTCAACTAGACTATTACCATTATTTCTATCATATTTCTTTAATATTATAATTTATTAACTAATTAATTATTATTATTTTTTTTTTTGTTAGGTTTAATGGCACGGATGTTACTCCATAAAGCCAGATTGAATCTCAGGTGTTTATTTAATTTGATTGTTGTAAAACTGTTTATGGTTAATGTTGGCTTCACTAATACACAATGGTAATACCATAGCGGCCAGAGCTATGTGTAGCAGCTTGCTGCTTGGTATTCATTCTTGTAATTGTTAGTATTTTCAAGTATTATTGGTTTTAATATGGCGCCACGCCAGGTTTTATTCAATTTTTGATAGCGTATTAGGGTAATTGTCTAGATGAGGGGTCGACTGCGAATACGCTACCAAAAATATCGAGGTGTCAAACGACGCGTCTTGACATCAGTATTAATAATCCGAAGGCGAAAAATTTTAACTCGTTCAAAAGATATTAACGAAAAAATACCCGCGGGTACCTCCGAAACCGTGGTGGGATCCATAGTATTTTTGGGCAGAGCATCTTTCTGAGTTGGCTACCGCCACGTTGATTCACAATTTTTTTGGTGGGTACAAACACAACAACAACCACATGAACAACCACATGAAAATCGCCAACTCCAACTGCCAATATCTCCGGTCATAGATAAAATTTTTCTTTTCCGCCATCGGATTGTTGTTCTCGAGATTAATACGCGTCTTTTGACACCTCTCTCGATATTTTTGGTAGCGTATTAGCAGTGTCATGCTGTCGTATAGAATTACCAAATTTTATCTATCCGGAGATATTTGAAGTTGAAGTTGGTGATTTTCCTGTGGTTGTTGTAATGTTGGCGAAAGCACAACAAAAATTGTGAACATAAGTGTTTTGTGCGGATTTAGGGTAATAGCCTAGTTGAGGGTCGACTGCTAATACGTTACCAAAAATATCGAGAGAGGTATCAAACAACGCGTCTTGACATCAGTATTTATAATCCGACGGCGAAAAATTTTAACTCCCACCACCGGTTTCGGAGGTACCCACGGGTCGTTTTCCAGTTTTTCGTTAATATCTTTTGAACAAGTTAAAATTTGTATTCTCCGCCTTCGGATTATTAATATTGATGTCAAGACGCGTCGTTTGACACCTCTCTCGATATTGATAGCGTATTAGCAGTCGACCCCTCAACTAGACTATTACCATTATTTCTATCATATTTCTTTAATATTATAATTTATTAACTAATTAATTATTATTTTTTTTTTTTGTTAGGTTTAATGGCACGGATGTTACTCCATAAAGCCAGATTGAATCTCAGGTGTTTATTTAATTTGATTGTTGTAAAACTGTTTATGGTTAATGTTGGCTTCACTAATACACAATGGTAATACCATAGCGGCCAGAACCATGTGTAGCAGCTTGCTGGTTGGTATTCATTCTTGTAATTGTTAGTATTTTCAAGTAATATTGGTTTTAATATGGCGTCGCGCCAGGTTCTATTCAATTTTTGATAGCGTATTAGGGTAATAGTCTAGATGAAGGGTCGACTGCTAATACGCTACCAAAAATATCGAGGTGTCAAACGACGCGTCTTGACATCAGTATTAATAATCCGAAGGCAAAAATTTTAACTCGTTCAAAAGATATTAACGAAAAAATACCCGCGGGTACCTCCGAAACCGTGGTGGGATCCATAGTATTTTTGGGCAGAACATCTTTCTGAGTTGGCTACCGCCACGTTGATGAACAATTTTTTGGTGGGTACAAACACAACAACAACCATATGAACAACCACATGAAAATCGCCAACTTCAACTGCAAATATCTCCGGGCAGAGATAAAATTTTTCTTTTCCGCCTTCGGATTATTGTTCTTGAAATTGAATATAACCTGGCGTGGTGCCACCTAATATACCAACCCAATGGAATATAACCTGGCGTGGTGCCATCTAAAATACCAACGCAATCGAATATAGTCTGTCATTCAAAAACCATCCAAACTGAATATAACCTGGCGTGGTGCCATCTAAAAGACCAACACAATAGAATATAACCTGACGTGGTGCCATTCAAAAAGCAATCAAATTGAATAGAACGTGGCGTGGCGCCATATTAAAACCAATAATACTTGAAAATACTAACAATTACAAGAATGAATACCAAGCAGCAAGCTGCTACACATGGTTCTGGTCGCTATGGTATTACCATTGTGTATTAGTGAAGCCAACATTAACCATAAACTGTTTTACAACAATCAAATGAAATAAACACCTGAGATTCTTTTTGGCT
Organism: Eurosta solidaginis; assembly: GCF_040869045.1. Lineage (NCBI taxonomy): Eukaryota > Metazoa > Arthropoda > Insecta > Diptera > Tephritidae > Eurosta > Eurosta solidaginis. The sequence goes on along the minus strand of NC_090324.1, from coordinate 211,450,552 downwards.
TTATGGATTAACATCCGTGCCATTAAACGTAAAAAAAAAAATAATAATAATTAATTAGTTAATAAATTATAATATTAAAGAAATATGATAGAAATAATGGTAATAGTCTAGTTGAGGGGTCGACTGCTAATACGCTATCAAAAATATGGAGAGAGGTGTCGACGGGTTTTGACATCAGTATTAATAATCCAAAGGCGAAGAATACAAATTTTAACTTGTTCAAAAGATATTAACGAAAAACTGGAAAACGACCCGTGGGTACCTCTGAAACCGGGGGTGAGAACCATAGCATTTTTGCGCAGAACACCTTTCTGCGTTGGCGGCCTTCGGCCGCGCGGTAAAAGTCTAGTTGAGGCGTCGACTGCTAATGCGCTACCAAAAACATCGACAGGTGTAAAACGACGCGTCTTGACATCAGTAATAATAATCCGAAGGCGAAAAATTTTAACTTGTTCAAAAGATATTAACGAAAAACCGAAAAAAGACCCACAAGTACCTCCGAAACCGGGGGTGAGATCCATAGCATTTTTGCGCAGAACACCTTTCAGCTTTGGCTGCCTTCGGCCGCGCGGTAAAAGTCTAGTTGAGGCGTCGACTGCTAATGCGCTACCAAAAATATCGACAGGTGTAAAACGACGCGTCTTGACATCAGTAGTAATAATCCTAAAGCGAAAAATTTTAACTCGTTCAAAAGATGTTAACGAAAAACCGAAAAAAGACCCACAGGTACCTCCGAAACCGGGGGTGACAACCATAGCATTTTTGCGCAGAACTCCTTTCTGCGTTGGCGGCCTTCGGCCGCGCGGTAAAAGTTTAGTTGAGGCGTCCACTGCTAATGCGCTACCAAAAATATCGAAAGAGGTGTCAAACGACGCGCCTTGACACCAGTAATAATAATCCGAAGGCGAAAAATTTTAACTCGTTCAAAAGATATTAACGAAAAACCGAAAAAACCCACAGGCACCTCCGAAACCGGGGGTGAGATCCATAGCATTTTTTGCGCAGAACATCTTTCGGCGTTGGCGGCCTTCGGGCGCGCGGTAAAAGTCTAGTTGAGGCGTCGACTGCTAATGCGCTACCAAAAATATCGAGAGGTGTCAAACGACGAGTCTTGACATCAGTATTAATAATCCGAAGGCGAAAAATTTTAACTCGTTCAAAAGACATTAACGAAAAACCGAAAAAAGACCCGCGGGTACTTCCGAAACCGTGGGTGAGATCCATAGCATTTTTGCGCAGAACACCGTTCTGCGTGGGCGGCCTTCGGCCGCGCTTATAAAAAATAATTCTGGGCTACGCCATTCCAAGTCCGGCTGTGTGGTATAACCGTGGCTACCGCCACGGTGATGCCCAATTTTTTTTGTGGGTATCCCACAACAACCACCACATGAAAATGGCCAACTTCAACTACAAATTACTCCGGTACGCCATGCCAAGTCCGGGTGTGTGGTATAACCGTGGCTACTGCCACGGTGATGCACATTTTTTTTGTGGGTAATCAACAACAACATCCACATGAAAATGGCCAACTTCAACTGCAAATATCTCCGGACAGAGATAAAATTTTTCTTTTCCGCCTTCGGATTATTTTTCTCGAAATTGAGTATAACATGGCGTGGTGCCATCTAAAAGACCAACATAATAGAATATAACCTGGCGTGGTGCCATCTAAAATAACAACGCAATCGAAAAAGCCTGTCATTCAAAAACCATCCAAACTGAATATAACCTGGCGTGGTGCCATCCAAAAAGCAATCAAATTGAATACAACCTGGCGTGGCGCCATATTAAAACCAATAATACTTGAAGTTACTAACAATTACAAGAATGAATACCAAGCAGCAAGCTGCTACACATGGTTCTGGCCGCTTTGGTATTACCATTGTGTATTAGTGAAGCCAACATTAACCATAAACTGTTTTACAACAATCAAAAGAAAAAAAAACACCTGAGATTCAATCTGGCTTTAACATCCGTGACATTAAACCTAAAAAAAAAAAATTATAATAATTAATTAGTTAATAAATTATAATATTAAAAGGCGCGTTCTATTCTAATCGAGCACGAAAAGAACACTCGCTTATTCATCGAATTACATTCAAAGCAATAACACAAACTCGCTTATTTTATTCAGTCCTCGCGAAGTCGGCTAATCAATAACCGAGTTGAGAGGTAGTTTTCAAAATAGAAAAAATTGCTCTATTGTGAATGAAGTCTAAAATACACCAAGGAAATTTTTTGACATATAGAACTACCGCAGCCAACTTCACTCAAAAAGCGCAAAACAAAACAAAAGAAAATAAATCTTTTGTTAATTGCATATATATTTTATGCTGCATAATGCCACAACAGCTGGTCTATCCTCCACAACCTGGTCCACCTGGTTATCCTCCTCAACCTCAGCTGCCAGGTTATCCTCTACAACAACCAGGTGCACCAGGTGGTTACATGGGTCAAATCATGCCACCAACACAACCTGGACAGGCGCCAATGCCCAGACAGCCACCCATGCCGGGTCAATCCCAATACCCAGAAGTCCTGGTTATAAGGTATGCTTATACAACTAATATACCTGGTCTGGTATATATCAACAGCCGCAACAGTATGATGAAGCCCAACGCCATTTGGATCCCGATCAGATGCCAAATCCGATAAGCGAAATCTTTGAAAATCAAAATAGCGCTGGTTATGCTTTTATTACTAATCAACAGGGTTTATTACCACCACTGGTGACCACAAAATATGTGGTAGAAGATCAGGGTAACTCCTCGCCACGTTACATTAGGTATTGATATTCGAAATTAATGTTTTGTTTGGCAATTATTTGTATTGCATACTTGCAACAGCTGATTTATTAAAAACAACAGCTTTGTCCTTTACACTTACCATCTTACCAATGGCACGCACGGTTGAGGGTGAATATGAGCCACTCATGTCCAACATCAACGCTGTACGCACTACATTGGCTCCACGCAGTATGGACAAGCATATTGTTGATTGCAGTGGTAAGGCCACAATTTCAAATGATGATGCAAACATTATGAAACTTGGATATCCAACCGTAAAACTCTAGTCGACATCGCCAAATCTCAAGATGCTGAGGTAAGTTTTTTGTTATATTATAATGTGTGGAATAAAAATGTTTCTCTTATCAGGTCAGCGATGGCACCACTTCAGTAGTACTTGAAGCAGGTGAAATCTTAAAACAAGTTAAGCCATATGTTGAGGAAGGCGTGCATGCACGTATCATCATTAAAGCTATACGTAAAGCATTACAATTATGCATGACCAAAATATGACATGGCTGTACATGTCGAAGCGTCAATCGTAGGAGCAACAACAATGTGCTTCATTGGAAAAATGCGCTGCCACAGCAATGTCCTCCAAAGTTATTCATCAACAAAAAGATTTCTTTTCTAAAATGGTTGTGGAAGCTGTACTGTTCTTAGATGGATCCAACGTCATACAAAAAATTTAAATCGCATTATTATATATAGAATAGGAATTCAAGGCTGAGCGTGATAAATCTGAAGTACGTATTGATAATGTTCAAGAATGCTGAATAGCGTATTCTGTACAATAAACTAGCTAAGTAAGGCGCCGTTCTAGTGTTATCTAAACTACCAATTGGTGATGCTGGTACACAGTATTTTTCAGGTTGTGATATGTTCTGTGCTGTTCGTATACCAGAAAAAGATTTGGAACGTACAATGAAAGCTTGTGGTGGTGCTGATATGACTACAGCTAATGATATTAATTCAAGTGTTTTGGGTCACTGTGATTACTTTGAAGAACGTCAAGTTGGTGGTGAACGTTTCAACATTTTCCAAGCTTTGATTATGGGTTTGACATTGATTTTATTTTCATAGTTTATAATTATTTAAAGGTTGCGTTAATGCTAGAACATGTACATTGATTTTACGTGGCGCTGCCGAACAATTTTTGGAAGAAACTGAGCTTCGTTACATGATGCTATAATGATTATGCGGTGTACAATTAAACACGATTTTGCTGTTGCTGGTATGTCAAAATACAAATTGAAAAAATGTCTAATCTTAGGGCCTCATTCTCTATTACGAAACGAACTTTCGTTGCGGATCAGAGACGAATCGCTAGTGTATTTGCACTTTGCTAAACAATGGCAACTTATCACTTGACAATCACTTTTGCCTTCCTGTTATAATACCAGAGAATAGAGAATACCATTGCTAGACGAAATCGTTTGGAGACGAATCGTTCGTCTGAGTTATCGTTCGCAATACAGAATGAAGCCTTTAAATTGTTAAGTAATATAATGAAAAGATTGTGTCCAACTCCCGAAGAAAAAAACTATAAAATTTGTGTCAGTGAAATGATAATTATTGGTCTTGGTTGTTAGTTTTGAGGCATCGTCTTCGAGTGCCTTTTGATCGTATATGCCGGTTCTTTTGCATTCTTTTACATGCATAAAGTGCCGTTGAAACCTTCCTCACCCTCTCCTCCACGTTGAGCTTCCATGATAGCTTACTGTCTAGGATGATTACTAAATGTTTTGTGCACGGTTTCTCCCGTAGGGTCGCCCCTCTTAACTTAGGGACTTTGTACCTCTTTGTAAACAAGACCATATGCAACGTCATCTGCGTAAGCCGTAAGTTTTGCTGGTCCCTCGTAGAATAAATAATCTAATCCCCTGAGCAGTTGGTTAATGACCAACGTCCACAGCAGAGGTGATAGCGCCCCTCCCTACGGAGTGCCCCCGGCCTCTAATTTCGTGGCCGCGTACAATCCCCATTGCGATGTAATCTTACTGCAGTTTAACATGCAGTCGATCCATCTGGGTAAGGCTGGATGTACTTCGACGTAATTAAAAACACCCATAATCGCCCATTTAGAATCACTGTTGAAAGCCCCGGCAATGCTTAAGAAGACTTCTAGAGCATATTCCTTATATTCCAGGGTTTTTTTTATGCTTATTACCACCCTATGCAATGTGGTGTCTACTGACTTGCATTTAGTGTACGCCTGTTGTGTTGTGGAGAGCAGCTTTTCATCCACGTTGGACTTTATGTACACATCTATCAGCCTCTCAAAGGTTTTGAGTAGAAATGATTTTAAGCTATTGGGTCTATAATGTATCCCACACGTGACCGATCTTCCCCGCCTTTGGTAGGAAAGCTACACGAGCAGTTCTCCAAGAGTGCGGTACATGATTCAGTTTATGCACCCATCGAATATTATTTTGAGCCATCCCACGACCGCCCTACTTGAAACTTGTAGCATGGCCGGACATATACCATCTGAGCCCGGCGATTTCACCACCACTACGAGGTCCTCAGTAGTGTATTTAGGCAGCATATATGAATGCGGCTGTTTCCTTACCATTACTACAGCTCGCACCCGTCTTTCCGTTTGCGCATAGTAAACGCCAAATCCGCGCGCGCTAAGTCCAGAAACCTTTCCTCCCGATGAGTGCCACGGCTCCTGGATCAGCGCCACGTCAAACGAACCCTCCTCAAGGGTTAGGAGTTCGCTCGACGCCACTTTACTGTGTTGGAGGTTTATCTGTAGGACTGGCAGCACCAATGGCTGCTTGTCCCCCACCAGCACCTTCATCGTGATGTCGTCGTCCTCCCCTTGCCCTTTTGATTTAGAGTGTTCGAAGCCCCCTTCAGTCTCTTGTAACTGTTGTGCCGGGTGTTCTTATGTGCGACTCACAGCACGCTATCATCCTCACACCATTATACCATCCCCCCAATCAAAGGTTGGAAGGCGCTTACTTGGTTATTCCTGCATCATCTTAAGCATTAAGCTAATAAGCTCTCTTTCTACAGATCTCCACCTTTCACTAGTCATCTGTTCGAAAGGACTGCTACGATCAACCAGCGCCACAGTCAGTGACTGCTTTCCCACATCACTCATCTTCTCGGGAAAAGCCGGCGTCTTAGTGTTAATTCCCTTTGGCACCTCCGAGAAAGCCGGAGTCTTAGCTTTAACTCCCTTTAGCACCTCCGAGAAAGTCGGAGTCTTAGCGTTATCTCCCTTTGGCTTATCTCCTACTTCCGTAGTTGGAACTTCCCTCTGATTCGCCGCCTTCGAGGCTATTGGGGCCCATCTGTCTTACAGCTTTGGGCCTATTTGTCTTGTCTATGCGACTGCCCTGCCTCTCGGCTCTGGGACTGGGTCCTTTCTGCCTCTTAAAGCAGGCTTGTCGCCTTCCGCCGAATGTTGCCTCTTCATTCTACCATTCGACGCTTCTTCCTCGTACCGGTTGCAGAACCGAGGGTTTCTAGCAGCAAACCTTTCGAACTGCTTTCGACCTACTTCTACCGCCTCATGGGCCCATTCCAAACGCTCGGTCTGCACTTCTGCTCGGGCGACCACTGCCCACAAGCGTTGGACAATTCTTAGTGATGCACGGTACTGCGACAGAGCTCTTTTACTTCCCCTGCTCCGTACTCTTCTTCACTCTTCTACTCATTTGTGTGCTTTGCCGGAGTTCTTTGAATCAGCACTACTCTCGCTCGCCGAGTCCGACGCATCGCTTAATGCGTATTCGTCGTCTTTGGCTTGCGACTCAGTCCTCCTCTTATCATCCTCCTTATTACAATTTGGTAATGAGTCGTACATCTTGGTCGTACGACCACCATCCCGACAAGGCGGGTTCAGCGGTCCAGTATTATATACGGGGAAAGAACCGTCAGCCACAGCAGCGCCCCTTACGGTGGTAAGGCCATTAATACTTCCCGAGGTGGTCCGGTATCGGGATGGCTCCGTTCGAATACAGCCGAATTTATCCCCTGGCTGCAAATCGTCCAAAAGCCACGCTCCGCATAACACCCTGGATTAGGGGGTTGGCAGTTCTTGGTCACCGACATCCCGCCGCCCTCCTATGAGGCAAAACGGCGTAGATGCCAGTCCTAAACAGCTCCGCCACATAGTCGGGCGCTATGGACATCGGCTAAGTCCTTACACCAACGACAAGGTGCCTACCCTAGTGAGGGAGAGATTGGAGAGATAGCTGCTTATTTTATTACAAAACTCATCGATGTAGGAAACAATAGCATAGGCGTAGAAACAATAGTGACTCCATCTGGTGGTAAAGGTAGCTATTGATATGTAGAAGTTAAACAGAAATTTGAATATGAGTTTTTTTAAGTTATTGCAAAAAAAGCGTTGAGGATTTTTAATATCTTACGAGGTACTTCGTACATGTTTCTAAGAATGAAGAATGGGACCTATTCAAACTTCGCTATACTTTAACATACAATAATTTACCCCATTTTAACACAACTATCATTTTTTGATTTTATTAAATTTTATAAAATGTTTCTTCCTCTACAGTGCAATTTACTTATTATATGGTAAAGATGGTTTCGCATTATCTCCGTCAGTAACTGTGACAAGGTGGCCACAGCGTGACTCGGAGCGTCTCTTCAATAGCTCTCTAGTGGTGATGGTGACAGCAGAAAAACCCAACTGTTTACAAATGTTACACTTCAAAAAAATCAAAATATCTGCCATTGCGTCTACGGCTCAAATACTCACAGTATATGAATGAATCGAACGCACCTAATTGTCTGCCTAACGGATAGTATACATAATCAAATCGAAAATGTGCTTGCACAGGAAAATATTTCAATTGGAAAACAAAAACCAATTAAGATAGTTTATTTATTATTAAAGTACTTACTTTTCTTTATATCAACTGTATTAATTTAAGTTGCAATTTCATGTGCATATATAATAAGGGATGTCGTGATACGATTGCTGTCGGAATTAGATTTGAAACGAATCAATACTCCTGCTAAGGGTTGCAGAATTATTGCTTGAATGATTAGTTCATATTTTACTTTACTTATTAATTTTAAATCCAATTACGACAGCAATCGGATTTCACGACACCTTTTAATATTCTTGATCTTAAAAAAGAGTAAATCTAATAAAAATTTCTACTTAGCTTTAAGTTGTAGGATTAAATTGATTCAAATAAGCAAATTTTTTATTCGAAACCATGGAAACAATTCAAATTTACATGAATATAACACACTTCTGAATTGTCCAAATATAAAGTTAGCTGCTGCAGCAATATAGCTCAAAGGTGCTAGCCCGAACATCTCGGGAACGATTTATGTGGCCACATTAAACCTTCAGGCCATCCCCTCCCTTCCCACCCCCAAATTCCATGAGGAGCTTGGGTTCGCCAGAGCCTCGTCTGTTAGTGAAACAGGATTCGCCGCGGAAAGGTGAGGTTGACAATTGAGTTTGGAGAAGCTATATATTGCGCTGGCAACCTGAAGGGTTGCGCTACACATCCCCTTGAATCTGATATTTTAGTCGCCTCTTACGACAGGCATACCTACCGCGGGAATATTCTGACCCCCTAACCCGCTGGGGTTAGCTACTGGTGGTCGGGATTGCCACTGTTCGCACATCGGGAATTGTAGCTCCTAAAAATAGCCGAAAAAACTGGAGGCTACTTGTGCAACTAGAGGCATGAGTATTAAAAGAACCATTATAGCAACGGTAAGTCGCCTTTGTGCGTGACCGCCAAGGAGCCACAAACTGCGCCGAAATATACAGACAAAAGTGTAACCATTTTATGTATCTATTTCATTTCAGCAGACGCTGCACTTCCAAAGACCGGGGTTATGTTTGAAGCCTCTCTGGAGTAAGTGAATGAGGGACAATCCCTCCGCAAGGAGCTACTCCGTAAACCTCTAATCCACATATACTTACGTAGTTGCTAACTAATTTTAATCTCTTATTTAAATAATTATATGGGACTGCATTTATTACAGTTTATATAATGTTATTTAGTTTTATTTTCTGCTTATAATTTTTGATTCATAACCCATTAGTTTAACAGCAACATAACTTTAAAATACACTTGACGAATGCGTTAAGGGCTGGTGAAAACTGGGAGGATTTTCAAAATTAATTTTATAAAATATATTGTTGCAACTCATACATATTAAATGTTGCTGTGTTTCAACCCAAGTACACGCCACAATCCCAGGTATGGCTTTGTACGTTTCTTGAACTAAACAAGTATCCATTTGGTTATCGTAGCTGAAATGCAATTGCGCCACCTGCTCTTCATCTGTAAAATACAAGCAACGCCTACGTGGTGCATATACGTAATGACTATACTGTGCTCCTGTATGGTGTTGCATACGTCGCAATCCATACGTTATTTGTATACAAAATATCAATGCTACCACATTGTAGAAATAGAAGACAGCGGCGCTCCGCGCAATCCAACTGTATGCAATCTATTTTAGTCGCATATGCGCCTTTTCAAGCTGAGTTGTATTCGATTCCGATAAAGCTATAAGTAGGAAAATATACTCGTCATATATATAAAAAACTTTATTTTAATATAGCATACCAAGTACCTACAACCAAAGCAAAGATAATTGTGGATACCGTGAAGATATGCAGCCATTTTCCTGTAGTTAACTCCATTTCGCCCTTTCATAAATGGTGCAAAAAGTCCAAATATTCCGCTGTTACTTGTTCTGACACGAGCGTATAACGTCCACTTTCCCACGAGCAGTTGAATATATTTCTATCATCAAATGTTATATCACAACCGCTGTAAAAGTATGGGTACACTTCGACCTATATCTGGCACATCGCGATACATGTCCAATGTAAGTGCCTTTGGTAATAGTGCAGTTTACGTTGCCCACCGAAATTTGCGCCAAAATTTTCTAGTGAGGTATCAAAAGACGCGTATTAATCTCGAGAACAATAATCCGAAGGCGGAAAAGAAAAGTTTTACCTCTGTCCGGAGATATTTGCAGTTGAAATTGGCGATTTTCACCCGGAATTGGCATGGCGTAGCCCAGGGTTATTTTTTATAAGCGCGGCCGAAGGTCGCCAATGGAGAAAGGTGTTCTGCGCAAAAATACTATGGAGTTTACCCCCGGTTTCGGAGGGACCCGTGGGTATTTTTTCGGTTTTTCGTTAATATCTTTTGAACGGGTAAAAAAAAGTTAACTTCCGCTTTCGGATTCTTAATCTGGACGTGAATACGCGTCTTTTGATACCTCACTCGAATTTTCGAAAATTTCGGTTGGTACCGTAAACTGCACTATTACCGTGCCTTTTCACTTGCTACGTAACGTATACAGCTAAATTCTACATTGGGTGCAGGAGCCATACAACGTACGCCACCTCCAGCATCATTTAGCCAGTCAACTGCATGTATTGATTTTACCGAACTAAAATAATAAACCTGACCGCTTCGCATAAGTAACAAAGCATTCATTTCTAGTATGAATATATCGTTCGCAATTAGGTCAAATTGATTTTCTTTGTACGTCACGCTCTTTGAATACAAAATTAAGCAAATATTCATCTTTCCATGTTACAAAAACCGTCTTTCCATGATTGGTTAAGCCAAGCGGCTGGAATAATGTATCATCGTCAATAGACCACAGCAGCTTTTCGAATTCCTTGTCATCAGCATCTTCCCAAACAACCTCTACCTCATCTATGTCCATTGCCACTATGGGTGGCCCCTGTGAGGTGCTTTCACATTCTGCTATTATCAAACGTTGAGAATCACTCATTATTTACTAAAATTCGTCGTCTTTGCATATAAAATCATCCTCATTATCGGACATTACAGTCATATAAATAACAAAGAAAACGTCAATAATAAACAACAGATGATTTTGTCAGCTGAAATGTTACCAGTGTTGTTAAATACATGCAGGCAAATTTTTACCGAGTTTGGCGTTCTTTTCGCACTCGCTTAGAATAGAATGCGGCTAAAGAAATATGATAGAAATAATGGCAATAGTCTAATTGAGGAGTCAACTGCGGTAATAGTCTAGTTGAGGGGTCCACTGCTAATACGCTATCAAAAATATCGAGAGAGGTGTCAAACGACGCGTCTTGACATCAGTATTAATAATCCGAAGAATACAAATTTTAACTTGTTCAAAAGATATTAACGAAAAACTGGAAAAAGACCTGTGGGTACCTCCGAAACCGCGGGTGGGATCCATAGTATTTTTGCGCAGAACACCTTTCTGCGTTGGCGGCGCTTATAAAAAATAACCCTGGGCTACGCCATTCCAAGTCCGGGTATGTGGTAAAACCTTGGCTACTGCCACGGTGATGCATAATTTTTTTTGTTGATACCAACACAACAACAACCACATGAAAATGACCAAATGGCCGGACATAGATAAAATTTTTCTTTTCCGCCATCGGATTGTTGTTCTCGAGATTAATACGCGTCTTTTGACACCTCTGTCGATATTTTTGGTAGCGTATTAGCAGTCGACCCCTCAACTAGACTATTACCATTATTTCTTTAATATAATAATTTATTAACTAATTAATTAAGTTGATAAGACTGCAGAAATTTTAACTGAGTGATTCGCCATTAGTGATGGAACGATATTTGACTACCGGTGATTGCATCGCCGCGATTGAAAAATCGGAAACCCTTCAACACAGAGGTGACCATTTCACCATTCGAACTTTTTTCGCTCTCCACTAACACATCGACGTTTCATGCTGTCATTTAATGACAGTCAAAGATGACTTGATAGAAAACACTTTCATTTTTTCGCTCTCACGGGGGATTTATCTCAAATTTGTGCTGGCAACAATCACACATAAACCCCTCGCGGCAGCTGAAGCGGGCTCCCGAACAGAAAGTGTGCCAGCTAAAACGAAGAACGGGCCAAAACATAACATGTGAATATAAGTGTTTTGCGCGGATATAGTTTTGGTCTCCAAACCGGTGTTGAACCCACCCAGGGTAATTTTTGGTAATTCCATACGACAGCATGACACTGCTAATACGCGTCCAAAAATATTGAGAGAGGTGTCAAACGACGCGCATTGACATCAGTATTAATAATCCGAAACCGGGAAAAAAATTTTAACTCATTCAAAAGATATTAACGAAAAACCGAAAAATGACCCGCGGGTCCCTCCGAAACCGGGGGTGAAATCCATAGTATTTTTGCGCAAAACACCTTTCTGCGTTGGCGGCCTTCGGCCGCACTTATAAAAAATAGCCATGGGCTACGCCATGTCAAGTCCGGGTGTGTGGTATACGGTGATGTCCTTCTGCGTTCACAATTTTTTTGTGGGACATATTACTACAACGGTTGGTTTCGGTTTCGGATTATTGTTTTCGAGATTAATACGCGTATTTTGACACCTCTTTCGATATTTTTGGATGCGTATTAGCAGTTTCATGCTGTCGTATAGAATTACCAAATTTTATCTATCCGGAGATATTTTAAGTTGAAGTTGGTGATTTTCATGTAGTTATTGTAATGTTGGCGAAAGCACAAAAAAAATTGTGAACATAAATGTTTTGTGCGGATTTAGGGTAATAGCCTAGTTGAGGGTCGACTGCTAATACGCTACCAAAAATATCGAGAGGGGTATCAAACAACGCGTTCTGACATCAGTATTAATAATACGACGGCGAAAATTTTTAACTCGTTCAAAAGATATTAACGAAAAACCGAAAAACACCCCCGGGAACCTCCGAAACCGGGGGTGAGATCCATAGCATTTTTGCGCAGAACCCCTTTCTGCGTTGGCGGCCTTCGGCCGCGCGGTAAAGGTCTAGTTAAGGGGTCGGCTGCTAATGCGCTACCAAAAATATCGAGAGAGGTGTCAAAAGACGCCTATTAATCTCGAGAGCAATAATCCGACGGCGAAAAATTTTAACTCGTTCAAAGGATATTAACGAAACGACATCACGCGGTAAAAGTCTAGTTGAGGCGTCGACTGCTAATGCGCTACCAAAAATATCGAGAGGTGTCAAACGACGCGTCTTGACATCAGTATTAATAATCCGACGGCGAAAATTTTTAACTCATTCAAAGATGACTTGATAGAAAACACTTTCACTTTTTCGCTCTCACGGGGGATTTATCTCAAATTTGTGATGGCAACAATCACACATAAACCCCTCGCGGCAGCTGAAGCGGGCGCCCGAACAAAAAGTGTGCCAGCTAAAACGAAGAACGGGCCAAAACATAACATGTGAATATAAGTGTTTTGCGCGGATATAGTTTTGGTCTCCAAACCGGTGTTGAACCCACCCAGGGTAATTTTTGGTAATTCCATACGACAGCATGACACTGCTAATACGCGTCCAAAAATATTGAGAGAGGTGTCAAACGACGCGCATTGACATCAGTATTAATAATCCGAAACCGGGAAAAAAAAATTTAACTCATTCAAAAGATATTAACGAAAAACCGAAAAATGACCCGCGGGTCCCTCCGAAACCGGGGGTGAAATCCATAGTATTTTTGCGCAAAACACCTTTCTGCGTTGGCGGCCTTCGGCCGCGCTTATAAAAAATAGCCATGGGCTACGCCATGTCAAGTCCGGGTGTGTGGTATACAGTGATGTCCTTCTGCGTTCACAATTTTTTTGTGGGACGTATTACTACAACGGTTGGTTTCGTTTTCGGATTATTGTTTTCGAGATTAATACGCGTCTTTTGACATCTCTTTCGATATTTTTGGATGCGTATTAGCAGTTTCATGCTGTCGTATAGAATTACCAAATTTTATCTATCCGGAGATATTTTAAGTTGAAGTTGGTGATTTTCATGTGGTTATTGTAATGTTGGCGAAAGCACAAAAAAAATTGTGAACATAAGTGTTTTGTGCGGATTTAGGGTAATAGCCTAGTTGAGGGTCGACTGCTAATACGCTACCAAAAATATCGAGAGAGGTATCAAACAACGCGTTCTGACATCAGTATTAATAATACGACGGCGAAAATTTTAACTCGTTCAAAAGATATTAACGAAAAACCGAAAAAAGACCCGCAGGTACCTCCGAAACTGGGAGTGAGATCCATAGCATTTTTGCGCAGAACAGATTTCGGCATTGGCGGCCTTCGGTTGCGCGGTAAAAGTCTAGCTGAGGCGTCGACTGTTAATGCGCTACCAAAAATATCGAGAGGTGTCAAACTCCGCGTCTTGACATCAGTATTAATAATCCAAAGACGAACTATTTTAACTCGTTCAAAAGATATTAACGAAACGACATCACGCGGTAAAATTCTAGTTGAGGCGTCGACTGCTAATGCGCTACCAAAAATATCGAGAGGTGTCAAACGACGCGTCTTGACATCAGTATTAATAATCCGACGGCGAAAATTTTTAACTCATTCAAAAGATATTAACGAAAAACCGAAAAAACACCCGCGGGTACCTCCGAAAACGGGGATGAGATCCATAGCATTTTTGCGCAGAACACCGGCGTGGCGCCATATTAAAACCAATAATACTTGAAATTACTAACAATTACAAGAATGAATACCAGCAGCAAGCTGCTACACATGGTTCTGGCTGGTATGGTATTACCATTGTGTATTAGTGAAGCCAACATTAACCATAAACTGGTTTACAACAATCAAAAGAAAAAAACACCTGAGATTCAATCTGGCTTTTTGGATTAACATCCCTGCCATTAAACCTAACAAAAAAAAAAAATAATAATTAATTAGTTAATAAATTATAATATTAAAGAAATATGATAGAAATAATGGTAATAGTCTAGTTGAGGGGTCAACTGCGGTAACAGTCTAGTTGAGGGGTCGACTGCTAATACGCCAACAAAAATATCGAGAGAGGTGTCAAACGACGCATCTTGACATCAGTATTAATGATCCGAAGGCGAAGAATTCAAATTTTAGCTTGTTCAAAAGATATTAACGAAAAACTAGAAAAAGACCCGTGGGTACCTCCGAAACCGCGGGTGGGATCCATAGTATTTTTGCGCAGAACACCTTTCTGCGTTGGCGGCGCTTATAAAAAATAACCCTGGGCTACGCCATTCCAGTCCGGGTGTGTGGTATAACCATGGCTATCGCCACGGTGATGCACAATTTTTTTTGTGGGTACAAACACAACAACAACCACATGTAAATGGCCAACTTCAACTGCAAATATCTCCGGACATATATAAAATTTTTCTTTTCCGCCATCGGACTGTTGTTCTCGAGATTAATACGCGATTTTCGACACCTCTGTCGATATTTTTGGTAGCGTATTAGCAGTCGACCCCTCAACTAGACTATTACTCATATTAGCAGTCGACCCCTCAACTAGACTATTACCATTATTTCTGTAATATTATAATTTATTAACTAATTAATTAAGTTGAGATTTTTTAAGACTGCAGAAATTTTAACTGAGTGATTCGTCATTAGTGATGGAACGATATTTCACTATCGGTGATTGCATCGCCGCGATTGAAAAGTCGGTTAACCCTTCAACACAGTGGTGACCAATTCACCATTCGAACTTTTTTCGCTCTCCACTAACACATCGACGTTTCATGCTGTCATTTAATGACAGTCAAAGATAACTTGATAGAAAACACTTTCATTTTTTCGCTCTCACGGAGGATTTATCTCAAATTTGTGCTGACAACAATCACACATAAACCCCTCGCGCCAGCTGAAGCGGGGGCCCGAACCACAAGTGTGCCAGCTAAAACGAAGAACGGGCCAAAACATAACATGTGAATATAAGTGTTTTGCGCGGATATAGTTTTGGTCTCCAAACCGGTGTTGAACCCACCCAGGGTAATTTTTGGTAATTCCATACGACAACATGACACTGCTAATACGCGTCCAAAAATATTTAGAGAGGTGTCAAACGACGCGCATTGACATCAGTATTAATAATCCGAAACCGGAAAATAAAAATTTTAACTAATTCAAAAAATATTAACGAAAAACCGAAAAATGACCCGCGGTTCCCTCCGAAACGGGGGTGAAATCCATCGTATTTTTGCGCAAAACACCTTTCTGCGTTGGCGGCGTTCGGCCGCGCTTATAAAAAATAGCCATGGGCTACGCCATGTCAAGTCCGGGTGTGTGGTATACGGTGATGTCCTTCTGCGTTCACAATTTTTTTGTGGGACATATTACTACAACGGCTGGTTTCGGTTTCGGGTTATTGTTTTCGAGATTAATACGCGTCTTTTGACACCTCTTTCGATATTTTTGGATGCGTATTGGCAGTTTCATGCTGTCGTATAGAATTACCAAATTTTATCTATCCGGAGATATTTTAAGTTGAAGTTGGTGATTTCCATGTGGTTGTTGTAATGTTGGCGAAAGCACAAAAAAAAATTGTGAACATAAGTGTTTTGTGCGGACTTAGGGTAATAGCCTAGTTGAAGGTCGACTGCTAATACGCTACCAAAATTATCGGGAGAGGTATCAAACAACGCATTCTGACATCAGTATTAATAATACGACGGCGAAAAATTTTAACTCGTTCAAAAGATATTAACGAAAAACCGAAAAAACACCTGCGGGAACCTCCGAAACCGGGGGTGAGATCCATAGCATTTTTGCGCAGAACCCCTTTCTGCGTTGGCGGCCTTCGGCCGCGCGGTAAAGGTCTAGTTAAGGGGTCGGCTGCTAATGCGCTACCAAAAATATCGAGAGAGGTGTCAAAAGACGCCTATTAATCTCGAGAACAATAATCCGAAGGCGAAAAATTTTAACTCGTTCAAAAGATATTAACGAAAACCTGAAAAAAGACCCGCAGGTACCTCCGAAACCGGGAGTGAGATCCATAGCATTTTTGCGCAGAACACATTTCGGCATTGGCGGCCTTCGGTTGCGCGGTAAAAGTCTAGCTGAGGCGTCGACTGTTAATTCGCTACCAAAAATATCGAGAGGTGTCAAACGACGCGTCTTGACATCAGTATAAATAATCCAAAGGCGAACTATTTTAACTCGTTCAAAAGATATTAACGAAAAACCGAAAAAACACCCGCGGGTACCTCCGAAACCGGGGGTGAGGTCCATAGCATTTTTGCGCAGAACACCGGCGTGGCGCCATATTAAAACCAATAATACTTGAAATTACTAACAATTACAAGAATGAATACCAGCACCAAGCTGCTACACATGGTTCTGGCTGGTATGGTATTACCATTGTGTATTAGTGAAGCCAACATTAACCATAAACTGGTTTACAACAATCAAAAGAAAAAACACCTGAGATTCAATCTGGCTTTTTGGATTAACATCCCTGCCATTAAACCTAACAAAAAAAAAAAAAAAAATAATAATTAATTAGTTAATAAATTATAATATTAAAGAAATATGATAGAAATAATGGTAATAGTCTAGTTGAGGGGTCGACTGCTAATACGCTATCAAAAATATCGAGAGAGGTGTCAAACGACGCGTCTTGACATCAGTATTAATAATCCGAAGGCGAAGAATACAAATTTTAACTTGTTCAAAAGATATTAACGAAAAACTGGAAAAAGACCCGTGGGTACCTCCTAAACCGCGGGTGGGATCCACAGTATTTTTGCGCAGAACACCTTTCTGCGTTGGCGACGCTTATAAAAAATAACCCTGGGCTACGCCATTTCAGTCCGGGTGTGTGGTATAACCACGGCTATCGCCACGGTGATGCACAATTTTTTTTGTGGGTACAACACAACAACAACAACCACATGAAAATGGCCAACTTCAACTGCAAATATCTCCGGACATATATACAATTTTTTTTTCCGCCATCGGACTGTTGTTCTCGAGATTAATACGCGACTTTCGACACCTCTGTCGATATTTTTGGTAGCGTATTAGCAGTCGACCCCTCAACTAGACTATTACCCATATTAGCAGTCGACCCCTTCACTAGACTATTACCATTATTTCTTTAATATTATAATTTATTAACTTATTAATTAAGTTGAGATTTTTTAAGACTGCAGAAATTTTAACTGAGTGATTCGCCATTAGTGATGGAACGATATTTCACTATCGGTGATTGCATCGCCGCGATTGAAAAATCGGTAAACCCCTCAACACAGTGGTGACCAATTCACCACTCGAACTTTTTTCGCCCTCCACTAACACATCGACGTTTCATGCTGTCATTTAATGACAGTCAAAGATGACTTGATAGAAAACACTTTCATTTTTTCGCTCTCACGGGGGATTTATCTCAAATTTGTGCTGGCAACAATCACACATAAACCCCTCGCGCCAGCTGAAGCGGGCGCCCGAACAAAAAGTGTGCCAGCTAAAACGAAGAACGGGCCAAAACATAACATGTGAATATGCCGCGTCTTGACATCAGCATTAATAATCCGAAGGCGAAGAATACAAATTTTAATTTGTTCAAAAGATATTAACGAAAAACTGGAAAAAGACCCATGGGTACCTCCGAAACCGCGGGTGGGATCCATAGTATGTTTGCGCAGAACACCTTTCTGCGTTGGCGACGCTTATAAAAAATAACCCTGGGCTACGCCATTCCAGTCCGGGTGTGTGGTATAACCACGGCTATCGCCACGGTGATGCACAATTTTTTTTGTGGGTACAACACAACAACAACCACATGAAAATGGCCAACTTCAACTGCAAATATCTCCGGACATATATAAAATTTTTCTTTTCCGCCATCGGACTGTTGTTCTCGAGATTAATACGCGACTTTCGACACCTCTGTCGATATTTTTGGTAGCGTATTAGCAGTCGACCCCTCAACTAGACTATTACCCATATTAGCAGTCGACCCCTCAACTAGACTATTACCATTATTTCTTTAATATTATAATTTATTAACTTATTAATTGAGATTTTCTAAGACTGCAGAAATTTTAACTGAGTGATTCGCCATTAGTGATGGAACGATATTTCACTATCGGTGATTGCATCGCCGCGATTGAAAAATCGGTAAACCCCTCAACACAGTGGTGACCAATTCACCATTCGAACTTTTTTCGCTCTCCACTAACACATCGACGTTTCATGCTGTTATTTAATGACAGTCAAAGATGACTTGATAGAAAACACTTTCATTTTTTCGCTCTCACGGGGGATTTATCTCAAATTTGTGCTGGCAACAATCACACATAAACCCCTCGCACCAGCTGAAGCGGGCGCCCGAACAAAAAGTGTGCCAGCTAAAACGAAGAACGGGCCAAAACATAACATGTGAATATAAGTGTTTTGCGCGGATATAGTTTTGGTCTCCAAACCGGTGTTGGACCCACCCAGGGTAATTTTTGGTAATTCCATACAACATGACACTGCTAATACGCGTCCAAAATAATTTAGAGAGGTGTCAAACGACGCGCATTGACGTCAGTATTAATAATCCGAAACCGGAAAATAAAAATTTTAACTCATTCAAAAAATATTAACGAAAAACCGAAAAATGACCCGCGGTTCCCTCCGAAACCGGGGGTGAAATCCATAGTATTTTTGCGCAAAACACCTTTCTGCGTTGGCGGTCTTCGGCCACGCTTATAAAAAATAGCCATGGGCTACGCCATGTGAAGTCCGGGTGTGTGGTATAACCGTGGCTACCGCCGCGGTGATGTCCTTCTGCGTTCACAATTTTTTTTGTGGGACATATTACTACAACGGTTGGTTTCGGTTTCGGATTATTGTTTTCGAGATTAATAGGCGTCTTTTGACACCTCTTTCGATATTTTTGGACGCGTATTAACAGTTTCATGCTGTCGTATAAAATTACCAAATTTTATCTATCCGGAGATATTTTAAGTTGAATTTGGCGATTTTCATGTGGTTGTTGTAATGTTGGCGAAAGCACAAAAAAAAAAATTGTGAACATAAGTGTTTTGTGCGGATTTAGGGTAATAGCCTAGTTGAGGGTCGACTGCTAATACGCTACCAAAAATATCGAGAGAGGTATCAAGCAACGCGTCTTAACATCAGTATTAATAATCCGACGGCGAAAAATTTTAACTCGTTCAAAAGATATTAACGAAAAACCGAAAAAACACCCGCGGGTAATTCCGAAACCGGGGGTGAGATCCATAGCATTTTTGCGCAGAACCCCGTTCTGCGTTGGCGGCCTTCGGCCGCGCGGTAACGGTCTAGTTAAGGGGTCGGCTGCTAATGCGCTACCAAAAATATCGAGAGGGTAATTGTTTAGTTGAGGGTCGACTACTAATACGCTACCAAAAATATCGAGAGAAGTGTCAAACGACGCGTCTTAACATCAGTATTAATAATCCGAAGGCGAAAAATTTTAACTCGTTCAAAAGATATTAACGAAAAACCGAAAAAAGAAAGAACACCGTTCTGCGTTGGCGGCCTTTGGCCGCGCTTATAAAAAATAATCCTGGGCTACGCCATTCCAAGTCCGGGTGTGTGGTATAACCGTGGCTACCGCCACGGTGATGCCCAAATTTTTTTGTGGGTACAACCACAACAACCACCACATGAAAATGGCCAAATTCAACTGCAAGTTACTCCGGTACGCCATGCCAAGTCCGGGTGTGTGGTATAACCGTGGCTACTGCCACGGTGATGCACAGTGTTTTTGTGGGTAATCAACAACAACAACCACATGAAAATCGCCAACTTCAACTGCAAATATCTCCGGACGGAGATAAAATTTTTCTTTTCCGCCTTCGGATTATTGTTCTCGAAATTGAATATAACCTGGCAGGGTGCCATCTAATATACCAACCCAATGGAATATAACCTGGAGTGGTGCCATTCAAAGAGCAATCAAATTGAATAGAACCTGGCGTGGCGCCATATTAAAACCAATAATACTTGAAAATACTAACAATTACAAGAATGAATACCAAGCAGCAAGTTGCTACACATGGTTCTGACCGCTATGGTATTACCATTGTGTATTAGTGAAGCCAACATTAACCATAAACTGTTTTACAACAATCAAAAGAAATAAACACCTGAGATTCAATCTGGCTTTATGGATTAACATCCATGCCATTAAACCTAAAATATCTCCGGACAGAGATAAAATTTTTCTCTTCCGTCTTCGGATTATTGTTCTCGAGATTAATAGGCGTCTTTTGACACATCTCTCGATATTTTTGGTAGCGCATTAGCAGTGGACCCTTCAACCACACTTTTACCGCGCGGTCGAAGGACGCCATCGCAGAAAGGTGTTCTGCGCAAATATGCTATGGATCTTACCCCCGGTTTCGGAGATACCTGCGGGTCTTTTTTCGATTTTCGTTAATATCTTTTGAACGAGTTAAAATAGTTCGCCTTCGGATTATTAATACTGATGTCAAGACGCGTCGTTTGACACCTCTCTCGATATTTTTGGTAGCGTATTAGCAGTCGACCCACACCTAGACCTTTACCGGATATAGTTTTGCTCTCCAAACCGGTGTTGGACCCACCCAGGTAATTTTTTATAATAACCATAATCCGTATTAGCAGTCGACCCCTCAACTAGACTATTATCGAAGTAGGTGATTTTTATGTGGTTGTCGTACCCACAAAAAAAATTTACCCCTCAACTAGACTGTGGGTGGGATCCACAGTATTTTTGCGCAGAACACCTTTCTGTGTTGGTGGCCTTCGGCCGCGCCTATAAAAAATAACCCTGGGCTACGCCATGCCAAGTCCGGGTGTGTGGTATAACCGTGGCTACCGGGAAGGTGATGCACATTTTCTTTTGTGGGTACACACAACTACAACCACATGAAAATCGCCAACTTCACCTGCAAATATCTCCGGACATAGATAAAATTTTTCTTTTCCGCCATTGGATTGTTTTCGAAATTAATACGAGTCTTCTGACACTTCTCTCGATATTTATGGTAGCGTATTAGCAGTCGACCCCTCAACTAGACTATTACCCATATTAGCAGTCGACCCCTCAACTAGACTATTACCATTATTTCTATCATATTTCTTTAATATTATAATTTATTAACTAATTAATTAAGTTGAGATTTTTTAAGACTGCAGAAATTTTAACTGAGTGATTCGTCATTAGTGATGGAACGATATTTCAATATCGGTGATTGAATCGCCGCGATTGAAAAATCGGTAAACCCTTCAACACAGAGGTGACCATTTCACCATTCGTACTTTTTCGCTCTCCACTAACACATCGACGTTTCATGCTGTCATTTAATGACAGTCAAAGATGACTTGATAGAAAACACTTTCATTTTTTCGCTCTCACGGGGGATTTATCTCAAATTTGTGCTGGCAACAATCACACATAAACCCCTCGCGCCAGCTGAAGCGGTCGCCCGAATAAAAAGTGTGCCAGCTAAAACGAAGAACGGGCTAAAACATAACATGTGAATATAAGTGTTTTGCGCGGATATAGTTTTGGTCTCCAAACCGGTGTTGGACCCACCCAGGGTAATTTTTGGTAATTCAATACGACAACATGACACGGCTAATGCGCTACCAAAAATATCGAGAGGTGTCACACGACGCGTCTTGAAATCAGTATTAATAATCCGAAGGCGAACTATTTTAACTCGTTCAAAAGATATTAACGAAAAACCGAAAAAAGACCCGCAGGTACCTCCGAAGCCGGGGGTGAGATCTATAGCATTTTTTCGCAGAACACCTTTCTGCATTGGCGGCCTTCGGCCGCGCTTATAAAAAATAATCCAGGGCTACGCCATTCAAAGTCCGGGTGTGTGGTATAACCGTGGCTACCGCCACGGTGATGCCCAATTTTTTTTGTGGGTACAACCACATGAAAATGACAAACTGCAACTGCAAATTACTCCGGTACGCCATGCCAAGTGCGGGTGTGTAGTATAACCGTGGCTACTGCCACGGTGATGCACATTTTTTTTGTGGGTACAACACAACAACACCAACATGAAAATCGCCAATTTCAACAGCAAATATCTCCGGACAGAGATACAATTTTTCCTTTCCGCCTTCGGATTATTGTTCTCGAGATTAATAAGCGTCTTTTGACAGCTCTCTCGATATTTTTGGTAGCGCATAAGCAGTCGACCCCTCAACTACACTTTTACCGCGCGGCCGAAGGCCACCAACGCAGAAAGGTGTTCCGCGCAAAAATGCTATGGATCTCACCCCCGGTTTCGGAGGTACCTGCGGGTCTTTTTTCGGTTTTTCGTTAATATCTTTTGAACGAGTTAAAATAGTTCGCCTTCGGATTGTTAATACTGATGTCAAGACACGTCGTTTGACACCTCTCGATATTTTTGGTAGCGCATTAGCAGTCGACGCCTCAAATAGACTTTTACCGCGAGGCCGAAGGCCGCCAACGCCGAAAGGTGTGCTGCGCAAAAATGCTATGGATCTCACCCCCGGTTTCGGAGGTAACTGCGGGTCTTTTTTCAGTTTTTCGTTAATATCTTTTGAACGAGTTAAAATTTTTCGCCTTCGGATTATTATTACTGATGTCAAGACGCGTCGTTTGACACCTCTCTCGATATTTTTGGTAGCGCATTAGCAGTCGACACCTCAGCTGGACTTTTACCGCGCGGCCAAAGGCCGCCAACGCAGAAAGGTGTTCTGCGCAAAAATGCTATGGATCTCACCCCAGGTTTCGGAGGTACCTGGGGGTCTTTTTTCGGTTTTTCGTTAATATCTTTTGAACGAGGTAAAATTTTTCGCCTTCGGATTATTATTACTGATGTCAAGACGCGTCGTTTGACACCTCTCTGGATATTTTTGGTAGCGTAATAGCAGTCGACCCTTAACTAGACTATTGCCCTATATCCGCACAAAATACTTATGTTCACAATTTTTATTTGTGCTTACGCCAACATTACAACAACCACATGAAAAGCACCAACTTCAACTTCAAATATCTTCGAATAGATAAAATTTGGTAATTCTATACGACAGCATGACACTGCTAATACGCGTCCAAATATGTCCCACAAAAAAATTGTGACCGCAGAAGTACATCACCGTGGCGGTAGTCACGGTTATACCACACACCTGGACTTGGCATGGTGTAGCCTAGGGTTATTGTTTATAAGCGTGGCCGAAGGCCGCCAACGCAGACAGGTGTTTTGCGTAAAAATACTATGGATTTCACCCCGGGTTTCGGAGGGACCCGCGGGTTTTTTCGGTTTTTCGTTAATATCTTTTGAATGAGTCAAAATTTTTATTTTCCGGTTTCGGATTATTAATACTGATGTCAAAACGCGTCGTTTGACACCTCTACCAATATTGGACGCGTATTAGCAGTGTCATGCTGTCGTATGGAATTACCAAAAATTACCCTGGGTGGGTCCAACCCGGTTTGGAGACCAAAACTATATCCGCGCAAAACACTTATGTTCACATGTTAAGTTTTGGCCCGTTCTTCGTTTTAGCTGGCACACTCAAGTAAGATTTAATCAATTTGAGTTTGCTGAATGATCTTTTACAGGAAGCAACTGAAGCAGATATTGTTAGTAATATTTGCAAAGCTGTCGCTAATGTCTTATAAGCTTCTCGTCCGATTGGCGAAGTATGTAACAGAAGTTGTTCAGGCGAGAATCCAATTTCCTCTTCGTTTTTCTTCGATATTTTCAGTAAAAGTAGGACGTGTTGAATATCGTTGAACAACTCTTTGTTGTCTAAGTCGTCTGGATAAAACACTGCAAGTTTCTGGCATTTTTCTTTTATTTTGAGAAGCTTATCTTTGTATGAGTCTCTGGGAAGATGTATTATTTTTTCAAAGTCACAAAGAAAGCTAAAAGGTTCTTCGAGCTTCTTCAAATTTGTGAAAAGTGTAGATATTTCCATCGAAAATTTATCCAAAATTTCAATCAAAGATCGTAGTACTTCTTCTTCTGAATTCAATCCAGCATCTTCAAATGTCTCTCCTGGCATATTTCGCTTTTTTCGAATTCTCTTGATGGTACTCACACCCCACTTACATTTTTCTTTAGCCTTGCCAATAGCACGGTCGCACAAGTCAATTCTCAAATCATTCAGCTTGTCTGTCAATATCTGCAGTTGTCCCAGTACATGAGTGAAACTGATTCCTTTTTCTTGTAACCGTTTCTGAACCCTATCAAATAATATGAGAATTTCTGCCCAAAAAAACGAAACAGCGACGAAATCGAATGTTTCCATAGCATTGATAGCTATTGCAGCATCTTCTCTGGTATCAATATTTTCAGTGACCGTGTCCTTCAAGTGTTCCAGCACTAAGATAACTTCGTCCAATTGTGTTGATACTGGCATTACAGCTTCAGCTTCCGAACTCCACCTGGTTTCACAATGCCTTTTGACCGTTATATTCACGTATTTTTAAGAACGTCCCATCTATTTGTGGACGAGGAGAAATAAGTAAAATGACGTTGTATTGTTCCAAAAAATTATACTGCCCCGACATTGACGTGGGCTGCGTGTACTCCAACCAAATTGAGTGAATGGTTATCACAAGGACCGAAAACAGCTTGTTGATTCAGGTCGACGATTCTCTGCTGGACTCCTGTATAGATACCGGGCATTGTTGGTGCATTGTCATACGACTGACCTCTCCAATCTTTCAGGATCAATCCATATTCGTCTAGTTTATTCGTAATAGCTTCAGTTTCTCATTCTGCTGTGCTGTTTTGACTTTCAAAGGTATAGAATCAATGAAGCCTTCTCTGATTTTGACTGAATTTGGTTTAACTTCGACAAATCTGATCATTTGAGACATCTGTTCTTCATTTGCGGAATCCGGAGTTGAATCGAACATCAAGCTGTAATATTTCGCATTTTTACACTTGGACATGAGAAACTCACGCACATTGTTCCCCATCAGAACGATAAGTTCGTTTTGGATCTTAGGAGAAAAATATGATATACATCCTGGTTGTGAAGAAATGCGTTAAAGTGAAATGTCATGACAGGATCAAATTCGGCCAAATATTTCAATAGAGCCAAGAAATTTCCAGGATTCTAATCATCAATTGACTCGCGGTATCCTCTCAGAGCCAAATTTTTGCTGAGCCAAAATTTGAATCGTTGCAATTATTATTTCGAGTATATTTCTCCAATATTTTACCTTTTTAGCAATATGGCGTTGTAAATCATCATCGGTACCTCCACCTTGATTAAGAGTTCGTTCTAAATTTTTCCATTCTAAGAAAGCTGAACCATTTTCATGATCTTGGACACGTGGATTAAGTTTACGCCACGATGAAAACCCCGAAGCATTGGTAAAGTTACTCTGACTGCTCTGACAATTCTTCTGTGTTAACAAGATGCAACAAAAAAAAATAAAGTATTTTTGATCGGTTAAAAACACATCCAGGTGCGAGTGATCTGTTCACCAATTTTCAAAGTTTTCTCGAACCAAATTTTGGATAAAGATCGTCCGGTACCATCCTGCATTTTTGAAGTTTGCATGTGCCTTGTCTAACCAACAAATTGCGAAAAGATGAATCGATTTTATCCGGCCAAGCTCCTAAATCTTGTGTAAAAGTAGCAGTTGAACCTCACAGGCAATGCGCGTGTATATGTGAGTGATTCTTGCACAAATGATTGCATACTTTTGGAAGTATCTCAGATATATGCATGTTTTTGTGCGTTACTCTCCGCTGCTTTTGTGGACATATGTATAGCCACAATGATTTTTGAATTTGCTTAGAGATTATAGTATTCCTTAGTGTTGCTAATATTCGTCCCAATATTATGTTATTAATGATCAGAAAAAACTATGTGAAAAAATTGCAAAGTTCCAAAGAGAGAAGAGAGCTTGTAACGAGCTTGAAATACCACCTAAAAATGCAGGTTATGTTAGTTCATAATATAAAACAACAAAGTAATTAGTTCCAACATCAGCCGTCTCATCACCCATAATGTAAATCGAACGGCTGTCGGAAGTCAACACCCATCGCTGTCGCGTTATGAATAACATAACCTCATTTTTCAGGTGACTCTTCAGATTCGTCACAAACTTTGTTGTGGAGGAAATATAAAACATTACTGGTAATACAAGAAGTCACGAAGAAATTTGACATTTGATACGAAGCGCGCCCTTGTTTTAAAATTCAAATTACTGGCAAAGCGCAAGTCACATGTTAACAATACCTCACTGTATCACAATATTATGTAACATTGTGGCCAAGAGAGAATATCAAACCGTTCAAAACTATTGAAAGTATTGTTTATGATAATGAAATAAAGCATGGAAATTGTAAAAAAAATTTCTGGAAATGTCTTACGTAACTTAGTCTACGGAGTTTGTAAAATGAGAAACGTGTAAAACAATATAATACGCCACTGCATAATCCGTATTACCGAAGTTGTTGATTTTCATGTGGTTGTTGTTGTTCGTACCCACAAAAAAAATTGTGCATCACCGTGGTGGTAGCCACGGTTATACCACATACCCAGACTTGGCATGGTGTAGCCCAGAGTTATTTTTTATAAGCGAGGCCGGTAATAGTGTAGTTGAGGGGTCGACTGCTAATACGCTACCAAAAATATCCAGAGAGTGTCAAACGACGCGTCTTGACATCAGTATTAATAATCCGAAGGCGAAAAATTTTAACTCGTTCAAAAGATATTAACGAAAAACCGAAAAAAGACCAGCGGGTACGTCCGAAACTGGGGGTGAGATCCATACCATTTTTGCGCAGAACACCTTTCTGCGTTGGCGGCGTAGCCCAGGGTTATTTTTTATAAGCGCGGCTGAAGGCCTCCAACGCAGAAAGGTGTTTTGCGCAAAAGTACTATGGATTTCGCCCACGGTTTCGGAGAGACCCGCGGGTCTTTGTGTATTTGGTGGTCCTCACAAGTGTAGATTATTGCTTTTTCTGGGTAAAAGTCTAGTTGGGGGATCGACTGCTAATGCGCTACCAAAAATATCGAGAGGTGTCAAAAGGACGTGTATTAATAGCGAGAACAATAATCTGAAGGCGGAGATGTTGCAGTCCGGAGATAGTTGCAGTTGAAGTTGGCGATTTTCATATGGTTGTTGTTCGTACCCACAAAAAAAATTGTACATCACCGTGGTGGTAGCCACGGTTATACCACATACCCCGGACTTGGCATGCTGTAGCCCAGGGTTATTTTTTTATAAGTGCGGCCGATAATAGTCTAGTTGAGGGGTCGACTGCTAATACCCTACCAAAAATATCCAGAGAGGTGTCAAACGACGCGTCTTGAGATCAGTGTTAATAATCCGAAGGCGGAAAATAAAAGTATTAACTCGTTCAAAAGATATTAACGAAAAACCGAAAAAAAGACCTGCTGTTACCTCTGAAACCGGGGGTGGGATCCATAGTATTTTGGCTACCGCTACGGTGATGCACAATTTTTTTTTGTGGGTACAACACAACAACAACCATATGAAAATCGCCAATTTCAACTGCAAATATCTCCGGACATAGATACAATTTTTCTTTTCCGCCATCGTATTATTCTTCTCGAGATTAATACGCGTCTTCTGACACCTCTCTCGATATTTTTGGGAGCGTATTAGCAGTCGACCCCTCAACTAGACTATTACCAATACCAATTTTTACTTAAATAAAACAACGTAAAACTGAAGATTGAAATTACCAAAGTTTGGACTAGTTGCGAGGATACATATGTGTGTTACAACCAAAAAGTTACGTAGTATCAAATTTGACTATAAATCTTGAAAAATATGAAATTCCAATAATATATTATGACACAGAAGCAAACGGAACAATTAAAGGTGCAGCTAATGTCCAGCAATAGTCATAATATAGAGCCTCACAATCTGTTAAAAACCAATCAAATTGAATATAACCTGGCGTGGTGCCATCTAATATACCAACCCAATGGAATATAACCTGGCGTGGTGCCATCTAAAATACCAACGCAATCGAATATAGCCTGGCGTGGTGTCATTCAAAAGCCGTCCAAACTGAATATAACCTGGCGTGGTGCCATCTAAAAGACCAACACAATAGAATATAACCTGGCGTGGTGCTATTCAAAAAGCAATCAAATTGAATAAAACCTGGCGTGGCGCCATATTAAAACCAATAATACTTGAAAATACTAACAATCACAAGTATGAATACCAAGCAGCAAGCTGCTACAAATGGTTCAGGCCGCTATGGTATTACCATTGTGTATTAGTGAAGCCAACATTATCCATAAACTGTTTTACAACAATCAACAGAAATAACCACCTGAGATTCAATCTGGCTTTATGGATTAACATCCGTGCCATTAAACCTAACAAAAAAAAAAAAAAAAATAATTAATTAGTTAATAAATTATAATATTAAAGAAATATGATAGAAATAATGGTAATAGTCTAGTTGAGCGGTCAACTGCGGTAATAGTCTAGTTGAGGGGTCGACTGCTAATACGCTATCAAAAATATCGAGAGAGGTGTCAAACGACGCGTCTTGAAATCAGTATTAATAATCCGAAGGCGAAGATTACAAATTTGAACTTTTTCAAAAGATATTAACGAAAAACTGGAAAAAGACCCGTGGGTACCTCCGAAACCGCGGGTGGGGTCCACAGCATTTTTGCTCAGAAGACCCTTCTGCGTAGGCGGCCTTCGGCCGCGCTTATAAAAAATAACCCTGGACTACGCCATGCCAAGTCCGGGTGTGTGGTATAATCGTGGCTACCACCACGGTGATGCACAATTTTTTTGTGGGTACAACAACAACCATACGAAAATCGCCAACTTCAACTGCAACTATCTCCGGACAGAGATAAAATTTGTCTTTTCCGCCTTCGGATTATTGTTGTCGAGATTAATACGCGTCTTTTGACACCTCTCTAGATATTTTTGGTAGCGTATTAGCAGTCGACCCCTCAACTAGACTTTTACCGGATATAGTTTTGGTCTCCAAACCGGTGTTGGAACCACCCACGTAATTTTTTATAATAACCATAATCCCAGTGGCGTACCTAGGTAGGGGCAGGGAGGGGGTTGCCCCGGGCGCAATGATTTGGGGCCGCAAAACGACTTTCGCTGTTCCGTAAGATGAAGAAATGATACTCGAAAAAAAATGTTTACACCAAATTTTTTTATTACTGAGAAATCGAGTTTTACATTCATAGAAATATTACATCAACGTTGGATTTCAATTTTTAATGGAAAATGAATCTTTTATCTGGTGTATGTTATCTTGAAACATTACAATCTTAAAATTTTTTCTCTTACACAATTAAAAAACTCAAAAATTAACTTTTCTAGCTTTAATCTCTTCAAAGCTACATATTATATCCTCGTAATTCGACATTGCAACAGTTTGATTTTAGGTCAAAAGGATTGCAAGATTTGTTAATCTACTTTGCCTCATCTCAAGTAAGATTTAATCAATTTGAGTTTGCTGAATGATCTTTCACAGGAAGCAACTGAAACAGATATTGTTAGTAATATTTGCAAAGCTGTCGCTAATGTCTTGTAAGCTTCTCGTCCCATTGGCGAAATATATAACAGAAGTTGTTCAGGCGAGAATCCAATTTCCTCTTCGTTTTTCTTCGATATTTTCAGTAAAAGTAGGACGTGTTGAATATCGTTGAACAACTCTTCGTTGTCTAACACATCTGGATAAAACACTGCAAGTTTCTGGCATTTTTCTTTTATTTTGAGAAGCTTATCTTTGTATGAGTCTCTGGGAAGATGTATTATTTTTTCAAAGTCACAAAGAAAGCTAAAAGGTTCTTCGAGCTTCTTCAAAATTGTGAAACGTGTAAATATTTCCATCGAAAATTTATCCAAAATTTCAATCAAAGATCGTCGTATTTCTTCTTCTGAATTCAATCCAGCATCTTCAAATGTCTCTCCTGGCATATTGCGCTTTTTTCGAATTCTCCTGATGGTACTCACACCCCACTTACATTTTTCTTTAGCCTTGCAAATATCACGGTCGCACAAGTCAATTCTCCAATCATTCAGCTTGTCTGTCAATATCTGCAGTTGTCCCAGTACATGAGTGAAACTGATTCCTTTTTCTTGTAACCGTTTCTGAACCCTATCAAATAATATGAGAATTTCTGCCCAAAAAAACAAAACAGCGACGAAATCGAATGTTTCCATAGCATTTATAACTATTGCTGCATCTTCTCTGGTATTAATATTTTCAGTGACCGTCTCCCTCAAGTGTTCCAGCACTAAGATGACTTCGTCCAATTGTGTTGATACTGGCATTACAGCTTCAGCTTCCGAACTCCACCTGGTTTCACAATGCCTTTTGACCGTTATATTCACCTATTTTTAAGAACGTCCCATCTGTTTGTGGACGAGGAGAAATAAGTAAAAAGACGTTGTATTGTTCCAAAAAATTATACTGCCCGGACATTGACGTGGGCTACGTGTACTCCAACCAAATTGAGTGAATGGTTATCACAAGGACCGAAAACAGCTTGTTGATTCAGGTCGACGATTCTCTGCTGGACTCCTGTATAGATACCGGGCATTGTTGGTGCATTATCATACGACTGACCCCTGCAATCTTTAAGGATCAATCTATCTTCGTCTAGTTTGTTCGTAATAGCTTCAGTTTCTCATTCTGCTGTGCTGTTTTGACTTTCAAAGGTATAAAATCAATGAAGCCTTCTCTGATTTTGACTGAATTTGGTTTAACTTCGACAAATCTGATAATTTGAGACATCTGTTCTTCATGTGCGGAATCCGGAGTTGAATCGAACATCAAGCTGTAATATTTCGCATTTTTACACTTGGAAATGAGAAACTCACGCACTTTGTTTCCCATCAGAACGATAAGTTCGTTTTGAATTTTAGGAGAAAAATATGATATGCATCCTGGTTGTGAAGAAATGCGTTACAGTGAGATGCCATGATGGATCAAATTCGGCCAAATATTTCAGTAGAGCCAAGAAATTTCCAGGATTCTAATCATCAATTGACTCGCGGTATCCTCTCAGAGCCAAATTTTGCTGAGCCAAAATTTGAATCGTTGCAATTATTCTTTCGAGTATATTTCTCCAATATTTTACCTTTTTAGCAATATGGCGTTGTAAATCATCATCGGTACCTCCACCTTGATTAAGAGTTCGTTCTAAATTTTTCCATTCTAAGAAAGCTGAACCATTTTCATGATCTTGGACACGTGGATTAAGTTTACGCCACGATGAAAACCCCGAAGCATTGGTAAAGTTACTCCGACTGCTCTGACAATTCTTCTGTGGGACAAGATGCAACAAAAACAAAATAAAGTATTTTTGATCGGTTAAAAACACATCCAGGTGCGAGTGATCTGTTCACCATTTTTCAAAGTTTTCTCGAACCAAATTTTGGATAAAGATCGTCCGGTACCATCCTGTGAAAATTTTGCATCAATATTTTTAAGTTTGCTTGTGCCTTGTCTAACCAACAAATTGCGAAAAGATGAATCGATTTTATCCGGCCAAGCTCCTACATCTTGTGTAAAAGTAGCAGTTGAACCACATGCGTTTGGACTCTTGTCGTCTTCTTCAGGATCACATCGGTTGACATCATTTGCAGGATCACGCCAAGGAATATTATTTTCAGGGAGATTTGAGGAAATATCATGTCCATCGCTGGTTCCACATACGTTTGAAAAATGTTTCTCCGATTTTTCTTCAATATTCTTATTGACTTCATCTGCATCCTTATCGCATTCGATATCAGTTTCCTCAGCTGAAGTCGAGTACACACTCGAAGAAGTAATTCAATGGTTCCTTTTTTAATGAAAGCTTCCAATAAGTTTTTTGACCTCGCAGAATTCTGCAGTTTCTGATTTTTCATTTTTCGAAACTGCGCACCACTTGGTTTATTCCTCTTCATTTTATTCTGTTTTTATTAGATTTATCTGAACCAAAACATATCGAAATTATTCATCATATTGTAACGAATTTATTGCAATTCCTCTTATTTGCAATTTTCTACTAACGTTCGAATCACTAAATTGTTGAATAAATAACTCCAATATTCAATAATTCAAAATGGTCATTATTAAAAACACTTCTAATGTTCGACAGATAGCGTGCTTAAACCAAACTGAATTGTCGTACCTCAACTGTTGCTGCCTTTATACTGCTTGATTTCCTCGTTGATATTTTTCTAGGCGCTTCTATTTCTAGAATTTACTAGTTAGTTAGCAGCTATACATTTCTCAGCTATAACTACAGCTGCACGATTTCATAGCTTCTCTCACAGCCAATGCGCGTGTATATGTGAGTGATTCTTGCACAAATGATTGCATACTTTTGGAAGTATCTCAGATATATGCATATTTTTGTGTGTTACTCTCCGTTGCTTTTGTGGACATATGTATAGCCATAATGATTGATTTATTGATGTGCATACAAGCCACTGCTTAGTGTTTTCTTAGAGATGATAGTATTCCGTAGTGTTGCTAATATTCGTCCCAATATTATGTTATTAATGATCAGAAAAACTATGTGAAAAAATTGCAAAGTTCCAAAGAGAGAAATATATTTTATCCACAACAAGCTTGTAACGAGCTTGAAATACCACCTAAAAAATGCAGGTTGTGTTAGTTCATAATATAAAACAACAAAGTAATTAGTTCCAACATCAGCCGATCCATCACCCATAATGTAAATCGAACGGCTGCCGGAAGTCAACACCCATCGCTGTCGCGTTATGAATAACATAACCTCATTTTTCAGGTGACTCTTCAGATTCGTAACAAACTTTGTTGTGGAGGAAATATAAAACATTACTGGTAATACAAGAAGTCACGAAGAAATTTGACATTTGATACAAAGCGCGCCCTTGTTTTAAAATTCAAATTACTGGCAAAGCGCAAGTCACATGTTAACAATACCTCACTGTATCACAATATTATGTAACATTGTGGCCACGAGAGAATATCAAACCGTTCAAAACTATTGAAAGTATTGTTTATTGATAATGAAATAAAGCATGAAAATTGTAAAAAAAATTTCTGGAAATGTCTTACGTAACTTAGGCTACGGAGTTTGTAAAATGAGAAACGTGTTAAACAATATAATACGCCACTGCATAATCCGTATTACCGAAGTTGTTGATTTTCATGTGGTTGTTGTTGTTCGTACCCACAAAAAAATTGTGCATCACCTTGGTGGTAGCCACGGTTATACCAGATACCCGGACTTGGCATGGTGTAACCCAGGGTTATTTTTATAAGCGCGGCCGGAATAGTCTAGTTGAGGGGTCGACTGCTAATACGCTACCAAAAATATCGAGAGAGGTGTCAAACGACGCGTCTTGACATCAGTGTTAATAAGCTGAAGACGAAAAATTTTAACTCGTTCAAAATATATTAACGAAAAACCGAAAAGACCCGCGGGTACCTCCGAAACGGGGGTGAGATCCATAGCATTTTTACGCTGAACACCTTTTGCGTTGGCGGCCTTCGGCCGCGCGATAAAAGTCTAGTTGAGGGGTCGGCTGCTAATGCGCTACCAAAAATATCGAGAGAGGTGTCAAAAGACGCCTATTAATCTCGAGAACAATAATCCGAAGGCGGCAAAGAAAACTTTTATCTCTGTCCGGAGATAGTTGCAGTTGAAGTTGGCGATTTTCATGTGGTTGTTGTTCGTACCCACAAAAAAATTGTGCATCACCGTGGTGGTAGCCACGGTTATACCAGATACCCGGACTTGGCATGGTGTAGCCCAGGTTTATTGTTTATAAGCGCGGCCGGAATAGTCTAGTTGAGGGGTCGACTACTAATACGCTACCAAAAACATCGAGAGAGGTGTCAAACGACGCGTCTTGACATCACTGTTAATAATCTGAAGGCGAAAAATTTTAACTCGTTCAAAAGATATTAACGAAAAACCGAAAAAGATCCGCGGGTACCTCCGAAACGGGGGGTGAGATCCATAGCATTTTTACGCAGAACACCTTTTGCGTTGGCGGCCTTCGGCCGCGCGAAAAAAGTCTAGTTGAGGGGTCGGCTGCTAATGCGCTACCAAAAATATCGAGAGAGGTGTCAAAAGACGCCTATTAATCTCGAGAACAATAATCCGAAGGCGGCAAAGAAAACTTTTATCTCTGTCCGGAGATAGTTGCAGTTGAAGTTGGCGATTTTCATGTGGTTGTTGTTCGTACCCACAAAAAAATTGTGCATCACCGTGGTGGTAGCCACGGTTATACCACATATCCGGACTTGGCATGGTGTAGCCCAGGGTTATTTTTTATAAGCGCGGCCGATAATAGTCTAGTTGAGGGGTCGACTGCTAATACGCTACCAAAAATATCCAGAGAGGTGTCAAACGACACGTCTTGACATCAGTATTAATAATCCGAAGGCGAAAAATTTTAACTCGTTCAAAAGATATTAACGAAAAACCGAAAAAAGACCCGCGGGTACCTCCGAAACTGGGGGTGAGATCCATGCCATTTTTGCGCAGAACACCTTTCTGCGTTGGCGGCATAGCCCAGGGTTATTTTTATAAGCGCGGCCAAAGGCCGCCAACGCAGAAAGGTGTTCTGCGCAAAAATGCTATTGATCTCACCCCCGGTTTCGGAGGTACCTACGGGTCTTTTTTCGGTTTTTCGTTAATATCTTTTGAACGAGTTAAAATTTTTCGCCTTCGGATTATTAATACTGATGTTAAGACGCGTCGTTTGACACCTCTCTCGATATTTTTGGTAGCGTATTAGCAGTCGACCCTCAACTAGACTATTACCCTATATCCGCACAAAACACTTATGTTCACAATTTTTTTTGTGCTTACGCCAGCATTACAACAACCACATGGAAATCACCAACTTCAGCTTCAAATATCTCCGGATAGATACAATTTGGCAATTCTATACGACAGCATGACACTGCTAATACGCGTCCAAAAATATTGAAAGCCGCGCTTATAAAAAATAACCCTGGGCTACACCGTGCCAAGTCCGGGTATGTGGTATAACCGTGGCTACCACGTGGGTACGAACAACAACCACATGAAAATCGCCAACTTCAACTGCAACTATCTCCGGACAGAGATACAATTTTTCTTTGCCGCCTTCGGATTATTGTTCTCCAGATTGATAGACGTCTTTTGACTCCTCTCTCGATATTTTTGGTAGCGCATTAGCAGCCGACCCCTCAACTAGACTTTTACCGCGCGGCCGAAGGCCGCCAACGCAGAAGGTGTTCTGCTCAAAAATGTAATGGATATCACCCCCCGTTTCGGAGGTACCTGCGGGTCTTTTTCGGTTTTTCGTTAACATCTTTTGAACGAGTTAAAAATTTTCGCCTTCGGATTATTTATACTGATGTCAAGACGCGTCGTTTGACACCTCTCTGGATATTTTTGGTAGCGTATTAGCAGTCGACCCCTCAACTAGACTATTATCGGCCGGGCTTATAAAAAATAACCCTGGGCCACACCATGCCAAGTCCGGATATGTGGTATAACCGTGGCTACCACCACGGTGATGCACAATTTTTTTTGTGGGTACGAACAACAACCACATGAAAATCGCCAACTTCAACTGCAACTATCTCCGGACAGAGATAAAATTTTTCTTTTCCGCTTTCGGATTATTGATTTCGAGATTAATAGGCGTCTTTTGACACCTCTCTCGATATTTTTGGTAGCGCATTAGCATTCGACCCCTCAACTAGACATTTACCGCGCGGCCGAAGGCCGCCAACGCAGAAAGGTGTTTTGCGCAAAAATACTATGGATTTTACCCCCGGTTTCAGAGGTACCCACGGGTCCATTTCCGGTTTTTCGTTAATATCTTTTGAACGAATTTAAATTTGTATTTTCGGACTTCGGATTATTAATACTGATGTCAAGACGCGTCATTTGACATGCCTCTCGATATTTTTGGTAGCGTATTAGCAGACGAGTCAACTAGACTATTACCCTATATCCCTAATGCGCTACCAAAAATATCGAGAGTGGTGTCAAAAGACGCCTATTAATCTCGAGAACAATAGTCCGAAGGCGGAGATGTTGCAGTCCGGAGATATTTGCAGTTGAAGTTGACGATTTTCATGTGGTTGTTGTTGTGTTCGAACCCACAAAAAAAATTTTGCATCACCGTGGCGGTAGCCACGGTTATACCACACACCCTGACTTGTCTTGGCGTAGCCCAGTGTTATTTTTTATAAGCGCGGCCGAAGGCCGCCAACGCAGAAAGGTGTTTTGCGCAAAAATACTATGGATTTTACCCCCGATTTCGGAGGGACCCGAGGGTCTTTTTTCGGTTTTTCGTTAATATCTTTTGAATGAGTTAAAATTTTTACTTTCCGCCTTCGGATTATTAATTCAACCTCAACTAGACTATTACCCTATATCCGCACAAAACACTTATATTCACAATTTTTTTTGTGCTTACCCCAACATTACAAGAACCACATGAAAATCACCAACTTCAACTTCAAATATCTCCGGATAAATAAAATTTGGCAATTCTATACGACAGCATGGCGCTGCTAATACGCGCTCTAAAATATCGAGAAAGGTGTTTTGCGCAAAAATGCTAGATACAAAGATACTAGATAATGTAGGTTATTGCTTTTTCTGGGTAAAAGTCTAGTTGAGGGGTCGACTGCTAATACGCTACCAAAAATATCGAGAGGTGTCAAAAGATGCGTCTTAATCTCGAGAACAATAACCCGAAGGCGGAGATGTTGCAGTCCGGAGATATTTGCAGTTGAAGTTGATGATTTTCATGTGGTTGTTGTTGTGTTCGTACCCACAAAAAAATGTTGCATCACCGTGGCGGTAGCCACGGTTATACCACACACCCGGACTTGGCATGGCGTAGCCCAGGGTTATTTTTTATAAGCGCGGCCGAAGGCCCCCAACGCAGAAAGGTGTTCTGCGCAAAAATGCTATGCATCACACCACCTGTACACTTTCCTGTACCTGCGGGTGTTTTTTCGGTTTTTCGCTAATATCTTTTGAGCGAGTTAAAATTTTTCGCCTTCGGACTATTAATACTGATGTCAAGACGCGTCGTGTGACACCTCTCTCGATATTTTTGGTAGTGTGTTAGCAGTCGACCCTCAACTAGACTATTACCCTATATCCGCACAAAACACTTATGTTCACAATTTTTTTTGTGCTTACGTCAACATTACAACAACCACATGAAAATCACCAACTTCAACTTCAAATATCTCCGGATAGATAAAATTTGGTAATTCTATACGACAGCATGACACTGCTAATATGCATCC
Organism: Eurosta solidaginis; assembly: GCF_040869045.1. Classification (NCBI taxonomy): domain Eukaryota; kingdom Metazoa; phylum Arthropoda; class Insecta; order Diptera; family Tephritidae; genus Eurosta; species Eurosta solidaginis. The sequence continues at coordinate 211,412,720 of NC_090324.1, read as the reverse complement.
AAAAATACCGAAAGAGGTGTCAAATATCGACAACAATAATCCGAAACCGAAACGAACCGTTGTTGTAAGTCTAGTTGAGGGGTCCACTGCTTATACGCTACCAAAAATATCGAGAGGTTTAAAAAGACGCGTATAAGTTACATAAGCCTTACACCAAAATATAATAAGGTATTCTATGTGGTTGGCCTTAATTTGTATTTAACAGACACGTACAGGTGGCAAAGCGCATGTCAAATACAACTGTGGCCCACACGACTGACATCAAAAATGTTATACAGACAATTATTATAAATTTTGGACAAAAGGCAAGCAGGTGTGCAGAACTAAAATATTAAATAAATACAACCTAAAATATTTAATCTAATCGTACAAACTAAACAAGTGTATAGTAAATTAACAAAACATTTGTTAAACTAAATCCAACATATAATAAAAGAACCAAACTAAAACTAACCTAGAAATACGTGTTATTGGAATGGGTGTTTGGGGCGCAGAAGGCGTGCACATATCTCTCGATATTTTTGGACGCATATTAGCAGTGTCATGCTGTCGCATAGAATTACCTAAAATTTTTCTTTTCCGCCGTCGAATTATTGTTCTCGAGATTAATAAGTGTCTTTTGACACCTCTCTCGATATTTTTTGATGCGTATTAGCAGTCTCGTGCTGTCGTAAATTACCATTTTTTCTGTATCTGGTGGTCTTCATATGTGTAGATTATTGCTTTTTCTGAGTAAAAGTCTAGTTGAGGGGTCCACTGCTTATACGCTACCAAAAATATCGAGAGGTTTAAAAAGACGCGTATAAGTTACATAAGCCTTACACCAAAATATAATAAGGCATTCTATGTGGTTGGCCCTTAAGTTGTATTTGACAGGCGCGTACAGGTGGCAACGCGCATGTCAAATACAACTGCGGCCCACATGACTGACATCAAAAATGTTATACAGACAATTATTATAAATTTTGGACAAAAGGCAAGCAGGTGTGCAGATCTAAAATATTAAATAAAATCAACCTAAAATATTTAATCTAATCGTACAAACTAAAGAAGTGTAAAGTAAATTAACAAAACATTTGTTAAACTAAAACCAACATATAATAAAAGAACCAAACTAAAACTAACCTAAAAATACGTGTTATTGGAATTGGTGTTTGGGGCGCAGTAGGCTGTGCACATATGTACAACATTTCCGGAGGTTCCGAAATTGAACCTTACATGGCGAACGTGAGGGTCTTTGGTGGTGGTACAAGTGAGTTGAGTGCGTGTGGTGCCAAATAATTTATTAAAGACAATTTTAATAATAAAAACTAAATGCAACGGATTTAAATACAATTTCAATTTTCTTCAAAATTAACATAATCAAATCTACCAAATAAAACTTTCTAATAAAAAGCAGAGATACTAGATTTCACTAAAAGTTAATACAACAATACAACAAATTTTCTAAAAATTTCGGTGTTAATAAAAATAAGTAAATTCTACTTTCTACAAAATTTTCAATTATTTAACATACATAATAACGGAATACAAAAACCCACGCCACTCAGTTAACGGACTTCTCAACTCATTTTACAAATTCTCATACTTTAAAGCTTCCATTTTTGCTATACCACACAAATCAGCAAAAACAGTTGCTTCAGCAATCTTCGGAACATTTATTTTAACCTACGGCGTAATGAACGCCATAAAATCAGATTTAGGTACAGAATATAAAGATGAATTATTTGAAGAACTAACTAAACTTTTAAATATTAAACATAATTTTTCAACTGCATACCATCACGAAACTGTTGGTACATTTGAACGTAATCATAGAGTTTTTAATGAATACTTACGTGCATATTTATACAATACTTTTTATGATTGGGATATTTACTTAAAATACTTTACTTTCCTGTTTTTTTTTTTTACTTTACTTTCCTACACAATGCAACAACTAGCACAGTTTTCGATAATAAATTATGTCGCTTCGAGTTAGTATTTGGTAAAAAGGCAACTTTGTCTCATGAATTACGAAAGGAAAAATTTGATCCAATTTACAATGCCGAAAACTATGCTAAAGAGATTAAATTGAGGATGCGGAAAACACATGAAATGGCGAAATATTCAATAATTAAAAATAAAATACAAACCAAAATGTTTTATGATAGAACGGCACGACCATTTGCTATTAAAATAGGCGATAAAGTTCTCGTACAAAAAGAACCACGCCACAAACATGAAAATATATACCAGGGTCCTTTTGTTGTAGCTAAAATTAACGACCCTAATGTTACTATTTCAGACGAAACAACAAAAGCAGAAAAAACTATACACAAAAACAGAATAAATAAAATTGATTAATAACTGTTAGTAATATTATATTCATATATATAAACAAGTTTTTTATTTTTACAAATAGCCAAGAAGGCAGAACAAAAAAAAATACCAATTTAAATGTCTAACAAAAAATGTTAAAATTTAAATGTCGATTTTAGCATGTGCATCAATGCAAATGTATAACACAAAAAATATTTTCCTCTATGTATTTATATATCTTAATATAAATTTAGAAAAATAAAATCCATAATTGAATTATATACAATTTAAATTAATTATACAAAAAACATAAAGCAAAAATATTAACGGAGTTCTAACTTTTAATTTATCTTACAACAAATATAAAATTGCTCCGGATGAACGAATTTCAAAAAGAAAGTGCACCCTAATATTTTCTTTCATCCGAACCAATTAATAGAAAACAAAAGAAGAATATGGCACACGAGTGTAATTTGCCAAATTCTTCTTTTGAATAGGAACATAAGCCTTACATCAAAATATAATAAAGTATTCTATGTGGTTGGGACTGTTGCCACCAGTACGCGCACATGAGAATCGTCAACTTCAACTGCAATTATATCCGAACTGCAACATCTCCGCCTTCGTATTATTGTTCTCGAGATTAATAGGCATCTTTTGACACCTCTCTCGATATTTTTGGTGGCGCATTAGCAGCCGACCCCTAAACTAGACTTTTACCGCGCGGCCGAAGGGCGCAAACGCAGAAAGGTGTTCTGCGCAAAAATGCTATGGATCTGACCCCCGGTTTCTGAGGTACCCGCGGGTCTTTTTTCGGTTTTTCGCTAATATCTTTTGAACGAGTTAAAATTTTTCGCCTTCGGACTATTAATACTGATGTCAAGACGCGTCATTTGACACCTCTCTCGATATTTTTGGTAGCGTGTTAGCAGTCGACCCTCAACTAGACTATTACCCTATATCTGCACAAAACACTTATGTTCACAATTTTTTTTTGTTATTATGCCAACATTACAACAACCACATGAAAACCACCAACTTCAACTTCAAATATCTCCCGATAGATAAAATTTGGTAATTCTATACGACAGCATGACACTACTAATACGCGTCCAAAAATATCGAAAGAGGTGTCACGAGTATTAATCCCGTCAAGAATAATCCGAAACCGAAACGAAACGTTGTTGTAATTTGTCCTACAAAAAAAATTGTGAACGCAGAAGGACATCACCGTGGCGGTAGCCACGGTTATACCACACACCCGGACTTGGCATGGCGTAGCCCAGGGTTATTTTTTATAAGCGCGGCCGAAGGCCACCAACGCAGAAAGGTGTTTTGCTCAAAAATACTATGGATTTCACCCCCGGTTTCGGAGGGACCCGCGGGTCTTTTTTCGGTTTTACGTTAATATCTTTTAAATGAGTTTAAATATTTATTTTCCCGTTTCGGATTATTAATACTGATGTCAAGCCGCGTCGTTTGACACCTCTCTCGATATTTTTGGACGCATATTAGCAGTGTTATGCTGTCGCATAAAATTATCTAACATTTTTCTTTTCCGCCTTCGAATTATTGTTCTTCGAGATTAAATAGTGTCTTTTGACACCTCTCTCGATATTTTTTGACGCGTATTAGCAGTCTCGTGCTGTCTTAAATTACCATTTTTTCTGTATCTGGAGGTTTTCACATATGTAGATTATTGCTTTTTCTGGGTAAAAGTCTAGTTGAGGGGTCCAGTGCTAATTCGCTACCAAAAATATCGAGAGGTGTTAAAAGACGCGTATACGTTACATAAGCCTTACACCAAAATATAATAAAGTATTATATGTTGTTGGCCCTTAAATTGTATTTGACAGGCACGTACAGGTAGCAACGCGCATGTCAAATACAACTGCGGCCCACATAACTGACATCAAAAATGTTATACAAACAATTATTATAAATTTTGGACAAAAGGCAAGCAGGTGTGCAGAACTAAAATATTAAATAAAACCAACCTAAAATATTTAATCTAATCGTACAAACTAAACAAGTGTAAAGTAAATTAATAAAACATTTGTTAAACTAAAACCAACATATAATAAAAGAACCAAACTAAAACTAACCTAAAAATACGTCTTCTTGGAATTGGTGTTTAGGGCGCAGTAGGGTGTGCACATATGTATAACTTTTGCGGAAGTTCCGAAATGGAACCTTACATGGCGACCGTGAGGGTCTTTGGTGGTGGTACAAGTGAGTTGAGTGCGTGTGGTGTCAAAATAACTTAGTAAAGACAATTTTAATAATAAAAACTAAATGCAGCGGATTTAAATACAATTTCAATTTTCTTCAAAATTAACATAATCAAATCTACCAAATAAAACGTTCCAATAAAAAGTGGAGATACTAGACTAGAAAACTACGGTGTTAATAAAAATAAGTAAATTCTACTTTCTAAAAAATTTTCAATTATTTAACACGCATGATAACGGAATGCAAAAACCCACGCCACTCAGTTAACGGATCTATAAACAGTACCACCTCCATCGGCAGCGAACGTTAGCAGCAACGAACACCATCAACAGCAAGTCCAGCAGCAGCAACCACCGTCGGCAGCTAAGGAAAGCAGTAACATCAGCGGCAGCTATCATCATAGCAGCAGGAAGCAGAAAAATAAGTATATGGTATATGTATGTATGTATTAATAAAATATTTCCTAAGGGTTTTTTTTACATATATGTATACAAAAAATTTACAATTTTTATTAAGTACGGTGCGTTCACATTAAATGTAATACATTTTTTGAATTTTTTTGATAACAACGGTGCGCCCGTTTATATAAAAGACTTGGATTTTTTACTAAAACGGTGCGTGCGTCTAAATTTAACTGCCTCAGTTTTCAATAATTTAAAGATTTTTTCGAACCATTTTATACATTTGCAAATCTACAGTTAATTTTTTTTCTCAAGTTTGAATTCAGTTTACAAATTTACTTTTCTTCAAATTTTTAATATTTTTAAAATTCTAATTTAAAAACTTCTCAACTCATTTTACAAATTCTCATACTTTCAAGCTTCCCTTTTTCAAATTTTCAAATCATTTCACAAATCTTCAAATTAAAGTTTCACATGCCCGAATTTCAATTTTTCAAATTTTCATTCTAATTCAGTTTTTACTTAATACTTACATTTCCAACAAAATATCACCATATAAGACTGCCTGAACTAGATAACCAGTCTCCAGGTACGCTATAAATTTGATGAATTTTTAATATGAGCGGTGGCGAAAAACCAATTGATTTTTTTTGATATAAACGATGGTTTGAGGAAAACCAATTAAGATTTTTTTATAAAGCGGTGGTTCCGTGAAAAACCAAATGATTTTTTTGATATAAAACGGTGGTTCCGTGAAAAACCAATTGAATTTTTTTAATAAAGCGGTGCGTCCGTGAAAATATATGAACAACATTTTATAGTAGTTTCAACTGAATTACTACATACTTACAACTTTAGAGATAGGAAGAGAGTTCACAAAACTTCTAATTCAGAAACAGATTCCGATCAAATCATTGCAACACTTGAGGAAAAGAGAATTTTCATTAGCGCATGTGCTAATTCTATTAGAGAAAACTACAGTGGTGATCCTCTAGCACTTGATTCTTTTATAGACAAAATTGCATTACTTGAACAATTCGCTACTGCGGATTTAACTGATACTTTTATAGCGTTCTTAAAATCAAAACTTGAGGGTAAAGCCCGTGAAGCAATACCAACACAAGTAACTTCAGTCAATGAAATAAAAACAGCTCTACGTAATAGGATCAAAACAGACAACTCGAAAGTTGTAGCAGGGAAAATTGCAGAGTTGCACGTTATCGGTAACAATTACACAAATTTTGCAAAAAAAGATGAAGATTTAGCTGACTCACTTGAGCGGTCTCTTATTATTTAAGGGATCGCTCAAGCGAAGGCTCATGAAATGGCAGTCGAACAAACTGTTAATGGTTGTCGTTTAAACGCAAAATCAAATTTAGTCAAAACCATTTTAGCCTCAACGGCATTTACTGATCCGAAAGACGTGGTAGCAAAATTAATTGTAGAACAAAACAACGAAGTAACTGAACGCCAGGTTCTAGCTTTTCGATCACGTGGTAACAATACATTCAGAAATTCACGCGGCAGTTATCGAGGTTTTTACCCAAACCGCGGCTATACTGGCTATAGCAACAATAGTTCATTTGCGTATAATAGCAAGCGTAACGGTAACAATAATCAAAGATACCGATATGACAATAGAAATAGAAACCAAAATAGTAACAACAGTAATACGTGTTCAAATACAAATAGCCGTAACAATAGAAGTAACAATACAAGATCATCAAATGGTAGAGGAAGAAACGCAAACGTTCGCGCTTTAAACGCGAGTGCCCCTCAGGAGCGAACACTGTGCAAGGGGGGGGGGGGGGCGGACGAAGCGAATAAGAGAATTTCCTTCACCAGTAGGCATATACTGTTTAAATTTAAATTACTCAGATTTCATAGAATTACACCTTAATGAGTCACAAAAATTTTGTTCTTTCCTGGTAGACACTCAAGCCGACATTTCTTTAATTCATGTTTACACATATTCCTTAAATACAAACGACATTATCAGCATTACCGGTGTTACTTCCAATTCAGTTTCCACTTTAGGTAAAATTACAGCAAATTTTAATTTTTCTAACTTTTCTCTTAAACATACTTTACATGTAGTAAATGAAGACTTTAATATTCCATCCGATGGCATACTGGGTAAAGATTTTCTGAAAATTAACAAATGCATTATTAATTATGAAAGAAATAGTATTTCCTTTTGGGTAGGTAATGAAGAAGTCGCGATACCAATCCTACACGGAACAGAAAGTGACAGTTGCATCATTCCTCCAAGATGTGAAATATTCAGACTTTTTGATTTAGGAGATTCAACCGAACCCCTTTTCGTGGACTCGCAGGAAATTGTAAAAGGTGTTTTCGCAGCAAGGTGCATTGTTAATTCCAGTAACCCAATAATTAAAGTCATAAATACCACGGATGATATAAAGTATGTGAAAAGAAAACGTACAGAAAAACTTTCAAATTATAATATTTATACAATTAACAAAACAGAAACAGAAGACAAACGTACGAAAAAACTAATTTCGATTTAAAAAAATCAAATACCTCAACATGCTCCAAGTAAATTAATTGACCTTTTCATAGATTATGCCGACATTTTCGCTCTTGACACGGACAAAATGACTTTAAATAAAAAAGAAAAATTACAAAAGAGGCGTCAAAAGACGCGTATTAATCTCGACAACAATAATCCGAAACCGAAACCAACCGTTGTTGTAATTTGTCCCACAAAAAAAAAATTGTGAACGCAGAAGGACATCACCGTGGCGGTAGCCACGGTTATACCACACACCCGGACTTAGCATGGCGCATCCCAGGGTTATTTTTTATAAGCGCGGCCGAAGGCCGCCAACGCAGAAAGGTGTTTTGCGCAAAAATACTATGAATTTTACCACCGGTTTCGGAGGTATAATGTAGGGAACGGCTTCGCTAGCCGACCCATTCAACTCACCTAGGTTAGGTTACCTGCTTCTTCGCCCCGTTTTACCATTTGGCGTCACCTTGCTGTTCTTATACGGTTTTCCATTATCTAGGAGGGCGCCGCCTCAATATCGACGCCATGTCACGTTTATATTAATCACGTGGCGGTCTTCTCCGCCAGAAACTCATTGATTTAAAAAAAGGAAAAACTTTTTAGATTTTAAAAATACTTTATTTTAAATGGCCAATTCTAAAAGCGTCCAATTCACTGAGTAGCCGAAATTATAATAATGGCCGTGAAACATAAAAATGCCGATGGCACTATTGCCATTCGTCATTTGTATATTTCATTATATACAACATACTTTGCCTACTGTCTAACACATGGTATTACAATAGCTGACTACTTATTAGAATATGCTACGAACATGTTTCCTAATCTTTCTTACAAAGTGCACCATTCACAATGTCACATCTTGCATTGTCCGCAATGGCGTTACCAGATGTGTCGTTATGTATTAAAATGGGGCATTTTATCACTACATCACCTTTTTTGGGGAAAAGAAGAATTGACAAAGTGATCAATTTTGTCACATTCTTCTTTGGTCGAAAACTTATAAAAATTGTTGCGAACAAACGCATATATATTTATATTAGGGTGTACCTCCCCTTTTTAATTCGTTGGTTCGGAACCATTTTTATTAATAATTGAAAAAGATTTTATACATCGAATGTTTAAATTGTAGTTATATTTTTATAGTTCATTGTAACTTAAATAAAAGGTATAAATATTAATAATTTTTTAATTTATGACAAAATATGTTGAATGCTTTTTTTTTTTGTAAGTATTTATGTTTGATATATTCCATTTAAAGTTTTACATTTTTATTACATATTATATATGTTTTTTTTTTGTTGTTTTAGCAATTAAGACATACCCTTTTTTTTAAATATACAAAGTTGTGTGCTATTTTCCTTTTTTTTTTTGTTTTACAAGTTTTTGTGCCTTCGTGGCTGCTTATTTACTAGTAAAAAAATTTTCTTTTGGATTTTGTTCAATCAAATTTTAAAGTTTAATCAAACTATTAATATAACGTTACTTTACTTTACTTAGCCGATTTTTATGTACTACTTTTTCTTTGTTTCTAACTTCATCGAAAATAGTTACATTAGGTTCGTTAATTTTAGTTATAATAAACGGACCTTGATAAATCTTTTCATGCTTATGATGTGGTTCTGTTTGTAAAAGTACTCTATCTCCGATTTTTACAATTAAAGGTCGTGCCGTTTTATCGTATATATTTTTACTTTGTAATTTATTTTTATTAATTAGATTTTGTGCCATTTTGTGCGTTTTATGCATTCTAAACTTAACTTCTTTGGCACAGTTTTCGACGTTATAAATTGGGTCAATTTTTTCTTTTGTTAATTCATTAGGCAAAGTTGCCTTTTTCCCAAAGACTAACTCGTAAGGCGAAAATTGATTGTCGAAGACTGTGCTACTCGTAGTGTTGTGTAGGAAGGTAAAATATTTTAAATAAACATCCCAATCAGAAAAATTTTCTTTTAAATATGCACGTAAGTATTCATTAAAAACTCTATGATTACGTTCAATCGTGCCAACAGTTTCATGATGGTATGCAGGTGAAAAATTATGTTGAATATTTAAAAGCTTTGTTAATTCTTCGAATAATTCATTTTTAAATTCAGTACCTAAATCTGATTTTATGGCATTCGTTGTGCCGTAAGTTAAAATGAATCCTTCAAAAATAGCTGAAGCGATTGTTTTTGCCGATTTGTCTGGTACAGCGACTGTTACCAGATATTTAGTCATGACGCAAATCATGGTAAGTGCGAACTTGTTACCTTATTTGGACTCAGGTAGGGGTCCTATTGTGTCAAAATACTAATATATCAAATGGTTTACAAGGAGTTGGTGTTAAAACAAGTTTTTCTTTTGTTTTATGTTTAACCTTGTTTAAGAGACAATCCTTACAATTTTTGATATATTTCGATATATCATGAGTCATGTTCTTCCAATAAAATTTTGTTCGCAATTTTGCGTAAAGCCTTTTCATTCCGCAATGTCCACCAGAAATGGGATCATTATGGTAAATTTTCATAGGTTTTAATTTTGTATCCTCATCTGTTACTGTCTCCACTGGATCTGTTAAAATAATTTCTAATTATTTAAAAATTTTATTTCCAATATTTTTGAAATTTGTAATAGTGTAATGTTCGAACATAATATCGTTTTTAGGCCATTCAATCTGCTTAATTTTTCGTTTGCCGGCTTCTGATTCAAGCCTCGAAAGTAATTTCTCTAAAGTCATTATTTCGTTAACAAGCTCAAAACTAAGTAACTCGACTTTCTTACGTTTAATATGCGCAAAAATTCTTAAATTTCTTGTTTTATTATATTTATCGTACGTAATTGCGGATCTTATTCGTGGGACTTTTTTCGAAAAATTAAATGAAAATTTGTCGTAGACATGTAAAGTAATTTGTTTTTCGTCGTTTTTGTCTGTTTTCCTATGTAAATTTTTGTCGTTTGCCTTGTTTGTCATGGCTCTTGTCTGTACTGCCAAAATTTGTTTATTAGTTTCTTTAATCTCAACGATTGTAATACGCGGTAGTGCATCAGCACAAACGTTTGATTTACCTTTTATGTATACAATAGTAAAGTTATATTCAGATAGTTCCAGTCTTATTCTTGAAAGTTTTGAAGATGGGTCTTTCATCTTGAATAAGTATATTAGAGGTCTATGGTCTGATTTTACAATGAAATGGGTACCATACACATATGGTCGAAATTGCTTGATTGCAAAGTAAATAGCTAAAAGCTCCAATTCTATAATTGGTTTTTTATGTTCGGCTTTATTAAATGCTTTAGAAGCGAAACAAATTGGTAAATCGCTACCTTGCTGTTCTTGACCCAGAATAGCGCCACATCCAGTTGTGGAAGCATCAACTGTAATAATGAATTGTTTAGTAAAATCTGGATATTGAAGTAATTTTGGTGAAAGTAACGCTGCTTTCAAAGATAAAAATGCTCTTTCGCACTCTACATCCCATACAAATTCAATTCTTTTCCTGCTTAATCTATTTAGAGGCGCTGCCAGAGACGCAAAATTAGGTATAAACCGTCTGTAATAATTTGCAAACGCGACGAATCGTCGTACCGCGTCTTTGTCAGTCGGTTTGTATACTTTTTAAGTGCGTTTATTTTAGAGTCGTCTGGTAACAAACCTTTGGCTGAACATTTGTGACCTAAAAATGTAACTTCTGGTCGTAAAAAGTTGCATTTATTTGGGTTAAGTTTGAGATTAAAAGACCTACAAGTATCGAAAACTTTTAAAAGATTTTTAATGTGGTGTGCTTCACTACACCCTATGACGATAATATCGTCGACGTACAAAAATGCGACATTGGGTGGTATACCCGAAAAAGCTATTGTCATCATTCGTGAAAACGAATTTGGTGCTATATTTAAGCCGAATGGAAGCACTTTCCATCTAAATGCGCCACGGTCAGTGCTGAAAGACGTAATGTCACGAGAGTCAGGATGCAAGGGGATTTGATGAAATCCTGAAAAAAAATCTAATGTGGAAAAATATTTTGCTCTACCCAGATTGTCTAAAATATCGTCAACTCTAGCTAGTGGGAATTTATCAGCAATGAGTTTTTTGATTACCGCGCGAAAATCTACGCACATACGATATGCTTTTTGACCATTAGTGGCTTTCTTTGGGATTACAATCAAAGGACTATTGTAATTCGAATAACTGGGTTCAATCAAATCATTGTCTAATAAGTTATTTACTTGGCGATTTATTTCTTCGCGTTGAGAGTATGGCAATCTATAGTTTTTAACATATACCGGATCATTTTCTGTCAATCTTAGTTTTTGCTCGTAAAAGTTATTTAAAGTCATTTTGTCCGTGTCAAGAGCGAAAATGTCAGCATAATCTATGCAAAGGTCAATTAATTTACTATGAGCATGTTGAGGTATTTGATTTTTTAAAATCGAAATTAGTTTTTTCGTACGTTTGTCTTCTGTTTCTGTCTTGTTAATTGTATAAACATTGTAGTTTGAAAGTTTTTCTGTCCGAATACTTTTTCTTTTGACATACTTTAGATCATCCGTGGTATTTATAACTTTAATAATTGGTTTACTGGAATAGAAAAGTTTGAAAAATTTTAGTTTGCTGTAATTTTACCTAAAGTAGAAACTGAATTAGAAGTGACACCGGTAATGTTAATAATGTCGTTCGTATTTAAGGAAATATTTGTGTCTAGACATGATATTTTTATTAAAGAAATGTCGGCTTGAGTGTCTACTAGGAAAGAACAAAATTTTTGTGACTCGTTTAGTTGTAATTCAATGAAATCAGAGTAATTTAAATTTAAACAATAGATGCCTATTGGTGAGGGAAGTTCGCTTACTGGCTTAGTTCGTCCTCCCTCAGTGTTCGCTCCTGAGGGGCGCTGGCGTTTAAAGCGCGAACGTTTGCGTTTCGACCTCTACCATTGGCTGATCTCGAATTGTTACCTCTATTGTTACCGCTGTTTTTTATTTGAATTGGAATTTGAACGTATATTATTATTGTTGTTATTTTGGTATCTATTTCTGTTATCATAGCGATATTATTGTTGTTACCGTTATAGTTACTATTATATGAAAATGAACTATTATTTGTAGTTTGGGTAAAAACCTCGATAACTACCACGTGAATTTCTAAATGTACTGTTACCACGTGATCGAAAAGCTAGAACCTGGCGTTCAGTTACTTCGTTGTTTTGTTCTACAATTAATTTTGCTACTACGTCTTTCGGATCTGTAAATGCCGTTGAGGCTAAAATGGTTTTTACTAAATTTGATTTTGCATTTAGACGACACACGTTAACAGTTTGTTCGACCGCCATTTCATGAGCTTTCGCTTGAGTGATCCCTTCAATAATAAGAGACCGCTCAAGTGAGTCAGCTAAATCTTCAACTTTTTTTGGCAAAATCTGTATAATTGTTACCGTTAACATGCAACGCTGCTTCTCCCTGCTACAACTTTCGAGTTGTCTGGTTTTATCCTATTACGTAGATCTGTTTTAATTTCACTGACTGTAGTTACTTGTGTTGGTATTGCTTCACGAGCTTTACCCTCTAATTTTGATTTTAAGAACGCTATAAAAGTATCGGTTAAATCTGCAGTAGCGAATTGTTCGAGTAATGCAATTTTGTCTATGAAAGAATCAAGTGCTAGTGGATCACCACTGTAGTTTTCTCTAATAGAATTAGCACATGTGTTAATAAAGATTCTCTTGTCCTCAGGTGTTGCCATGATTTGATCGTTAAGATCTGGAGCTGAATTAGCAGAAGATGAGGCCACGCTTGTACTATTTGGATCGTTAAGATCTGATTTTAAAGTAGGAGAAGTTGAAGTTAATATTTCACTATTTGAATCGTTAAGATTTGAAACTAAATTAGAAAATGTTTGCACTTGTCTACCACTTCTAAGGTTGTACATATGAAATTACTAAAGCACTTGTTCGAATGTTGAATTTATATTTGGAGTCAAATTGTTGAGGAAAAAAGAGCGAAGGAAAAAAATTAAAGAAATATTTAACAATTTATTAGAAGAATTAATTGAAACTGCAGTAAATTTTTATGAAAAATTTGTAAAAAGTAATTGAATTCGAAATGGCTCAAAAGTATGTAAGTATTAATTGGTAAAAGTTTTTAAATGTACTCACGGACGCACCGCTTTATTCAAAAAAAATCTCAATTTGGTTTTTCACGGAACCACCGCATGTAATAAAAAAAATCTTAATTGGTTTTTAACGGAACCCACCGTATGTATCAAAAAATTAATTGGTTTTTTCGAAAACCACCGTATGTATCAAAAAAAAAAAAAAAATTAATTGGTTTTATCGAAAACCACCGTATGTATCAAAAAAAATTAATTGGTTTTATCGAAAACCACCCTAATATCAAAATCCAAAATTTATATGCTATTGAAACAATCCAAGTTAATTATATGATAAGCCAATGCATTGCATTTAATGGTAATTAAAATGTCTTATATACGTATATATACTTGAAGAAAAAACCGCAAGCAAAAGAAAAAATTTTAAATACATACATATATATACTTAATTTCGCTGCTGCTAGTTTCCGTCATTTCTGCTGCTGCGCTGGCAGACCTGACTCGCTGCTGGTGTTGTTGCTGCTACTGATTGCGGTAAAAATGGCGTTGTATTGGTGGAGTGGTTTTTCGCGTTCCGTTATGTGAGTAGGTGGAGGAATATGGCGGATGTTATGCCGTTATTAAATGTGGTTGTTACAGTTTTTCTCTTACTTAGGCGAATTAGGTATTTTAAAATTATCTTTTGGAAAACGATGTTCCTTCTAATTCCGCTGTTCTTAGTTTGTATTATCTCTGTTTGTTTTATTTGAGTTTATTATTTCGAAAATTTTGTTTTATTTCTGTGTCGATTAAAATTGTTTTATATTATGGTTTTACTCTTTTGGTAAATTTTGTATTTAATCGTAAAAAATTTCGTTTATCTCTTCCGTACTTAAATTTCGTACTTTAGTTTTGTAAAATTTGCGATTATATCCGTAGGATTAAGTTCTCTGAATTATGTACTCAGTTTTCTTCTATTATCTCTGTTAAATTTAGTTTTGTCGAATTATAATTGTAAAATTTTCCATTAGTTCCGTAGCATTAGGATTTATATTGTAGGATGATTTCTCTTTTATTATTTCTGTTAGATTTAGTGTTTTATATTATAAATGTAGAACAATTTTTTGTTATCTCCGTAGTATTAAAGTTTTTGTATTATAAATTTACTAACTTTGTTTTAATTTTGTTTTAATAATTTATTTTCACTGACCAACATTTTTCCCCTTTTCTCCACTCTACTCAACGCTGCTGTCCAAAAAAATGTCCGGTACGCCACGATGCCAAAATTGAAGTGAACGAGGCTCCAGCCTCACGGTCGCCATATAATGTAGGGTACGGCTTCGCTAGCCGACCCATTCAACTCACCTAGGTTAGGTTACCTGCTTCTTCGCCCCGTTTTACCATGTGGCGTCACCTTGCTGTTCTTATACGGTTTTCCATTATCTTGGAGGGCGCCGCCTCCATATCGACGCCATGTCACGTTTATATTAATCACGTGGCGGTCTGCTCCGCCAGAAACTCATTGATTTAAAAAAAGGAAAAACTTTTTAGATTTTAAAAATACTTTATTTTAAATGACCGATTCTAAAAGCGTCCAATTCACTGAGTAGCCGAAGTTATAATAATGGCCGTGAAACATAAAAATGCCGATGGCACTATTGCCATTCGTCATTTTTATATTTCATTATATACAACATACTTTGCCTACTGTCTAACACATGGTATTACAATAGCTGACTACTTATTAGAATATGCTATGAACATGTTTCCTACTCTTTCTTACAAAGTGCACCATTCACAATGTCACATCTTGCATTGTCCGCAATGGCGTTACCAGATGTGTCGTTATGTATTAAAATGGGGAATTTTATCACTACAGAGGGACACGCAGGTCTTTTTTCGGCTTTTCGTTAATATCTTTTGAATGAGTAAAATTTTTTATTTTCCGGTTTCGGATTATTAATTCTGATGTCAAGGCGCGTCGTTTGACACCTCTCTCGATATTTTTGAACGCGTATTAGCAGTGTCATGCTGTCGCATAGAATTACCTAAAATTTTTCTTTTCCGCCTTCGAATTATTGTTCTCGAGATTAATAAGCGTCTTTTGACACCTCTGTCGATATTTTTTGACGCGTATTAGCAGTCTCATGCTGTCGTAAATTACCATTTTTTCTGTATCTGGTGGTCTTCACATGTGTAGATTATTGCGTTTTCTGGGTAAAAGTCTAGTTGAGGGGTCGACTGCTAATACGCTACCAAAAATATCGAGAGGTGTCAAACGACGCGTATTAATCTCGAGAACAATAATCCGAAGGCGGAGATGTTGCAGTCCGGAGATATTTACAGTTGAAGTTGACGATTTTCATGTGGTTGTTGTTGTGTTCGTACACACAAAAAACATTTTGCATCACCGTGGCGGTAGACACGGTTATAACACACACCCGGACTTGGCATGGCGTATCCCGAAGGCCGCTAACGCAGAAAGATGTTTTGCTCAAAAATTTCACCCCCGGTTTCGGAGGGACCCGGGGGTCTTTTTTCGGTTTTTCGTTAATATCTTTTGAAAGAGTTAAAATTTTTTTTTTCCGGTTTCGAATTATTAATACTGATGTCAAGACGCGTCGTTTGAGATCTCTCTCGATATTTTTGGATGCGTATTAGCAGTGTCATGCTATCGCATAGAATTACTAAAATTTTTCTTTCCGCCTTCCAGTTATTGTTCTCGAGATTAATAAGTGTCTTTTGACACCTCTCTCGATATTTTTTGACGCGTATTAGCAGTCTCATCCTGTCGTAAATTACCATTTTTTCTGTATCTGATGGTCTTCACATGTGTAGAAATGGAACCTTAAATGGCGACCGTGGGGGTCTTTGGTGGTGGTACAAGTAAGTTGAGTACGTGTGGTGTCAAAATAACTTAGTAAAGACAGTTTTAATAATAAAAACTAAATGCAACTGAGTTAAATACAATTTCAATTTTCTTCAAAATTAACATAATCAAATCTACCAAATAAAACTTTCTAATAAAAGCGGAGATACTAGATTTCACTAAAAGTTAATACAAAAATACAACAAATTTTCTAAAAACTACGGTGTTAATAAAAATAAGTAAAAGTAAGTACAAATTTACATTTTCTTCAAATTTTTAATATTTTCAAAATTCTAATTTAAAAACTTCTCAACTCATTTTACTAATTCTCATACTTTGTAGCTCCCCCTTTTCAAATTTTCAAATCATTTCACAAATCTTCAATTTAAAGTTTCACATGCCTAAATTTCCATTTTTCAAATTTTCATTCTACTTCAGTTTTTACTTAATACGTACATTTTCCAACAAAATATCACCATATAAGACTGGCTGAACTAGATAAGCAGTCTCCAGGTACGCTATAAATTTGATTAATTTTTGGTATAAGCGGTGGCGAAAAACCAATTGAATTTTATTGATATAAACGATGGTTTGCGAAAAACCAATTAAGATTTTTTTATAAAGCGGTGGTTCCGTGAAAAACCAAACGATTTTTTTGATATAAAGCGGTGGTTCCGTGAAAAACCAATTGAATTTTTTAAATAAAGCTGTGCGTCCGGGAAAATATATGAACTTTTTTTGAACTGATTAACCCATTTTTGAGATTTTTACCAATTCATTATTTATATACTCTCGTGCCATTGTAAATTCAATTACTTCTTAAAAATTTTTCATACAATTATGTTGCAGTGCAATTAATTGTGCCAATAAACTTTTAAATATTTCGTTAGCGACAATTCATTGTAAATCAATTCCCTTTTTTTGGTCAACAATTCGGCTTGAATTATAAATTACTATATCCAAATAAGTGCTTCATTAATTTCATAGTAGTTTCAACTGAATTACTACATACGTACAACTTTAGAAATAGGAAGAGAGTTCACAAAACTTCTAATTCAGAACCAGATCCCGATCAAATCTTGGCAACACTTGAGGAAAAGAGAATTTTCATTAGCACATGTGCTAATTCTATTAGAGAAAACTACAGTGGTGATCCTCTAGCACTTTATTCTTTTATAGACAAAATTGTATTACTTGAACAATTCGCTACTGCGAATTTAACTGATACTTTTATAGCATTCGTAAAATCAAAACTTGAGGGTAAAGCAAGTGAAGCAGTACCAACACAAGTAACTTCAGTCAATGAAATTAAAACAGCTCTACGTAATAGGATCAAACCAGACAACTCGAAAGTTGTAGCAGGGAGAATTGCAGAGTTGCACGTTAACGGTAACAATTACACAAATTTTGCAAAAAAGTTGAAGATTTAGCTGACTCACTTGAGCGGTCTCTTATTATTTAACACTTTCACGTCTAGGGGAAACATTTTTCCCAAGAATAAATTGGTGGATTTCGGTACAGTATTTTATGGTAATGTTTTAAGCACTGTCATCACTACGATTATGGCCAGTCAAAAACGTGAATAAAGTCAACGAATTTTCGAAGAGTGTGCTCCGTACAATTTATCGCAATTTAATCGTTTTTTTGTACTTGAGATTGTATTTAATCTCTATTTTTTTGTTAATTGGTAAGTATAGAACTAAGATCTAGTCGAATTTATATTATTATTCGTATAAAAGCATATAAAAATGTAAAATTTTCGTTAGGGAAACATTTTTCCCTGTAGACCACAAGTGGAATACTTGAATTCAATTTTACTGATTATAAATTCGTGTTTATTTATTCGTTCGCACTAATTACAGCTGAAATGTCTGCAAAAAAGGTCATAGAATTTCACTTTAAAGAAAATGAGATTATGGAAATGCTAAAGGCTGACAATAGCGATGGAGAAGATGAGTTGGTATTAGATGAAGAAGACCAAGTATTTATTGGTCAGGATGTTGACGACGGTGTTGATATAGTTGAAATTGCAAATGCTAACGAAGAGCAGCAGGGGGGTAGCTCAGAAGAAACTACAATGACGAATTCTGAATGCCACGTTCCCATTTTCCGATGGAGAAAGAACTTATATGTGCCCAGTACCTTTGAAGAAAGCGATTATGAGTTCGGCCGCATAAATGTATTCCCTGATATACAGCAAAATGTAACTCCGTTTGATATTTTTATGGAAATTACAAAATACTGGTTCCAGAAAGTATCAGATATGCCGAGAAAGGGGGAAGGGTATTCAGTACTGATGGTTCAGAAATGAAGGTGTTACCGACGTTTAGAAGTTATTGGTCCACTGACGAAGACATGGGGGTTCCTTTTATAGCTAATGTTATGCCAAGAACAAGGTTTGAACAAATACGCCAAAACTTGCATTTCAGTAACAATGATATTCAGCCGCAGTTTAGTGATAGAGCGCATAAAGTTAGACCTATAATCGAACATTTTAATGATTGCTTTCAAAAGGCCATTAATAATTCAAAGCAACAATCAATAGATGAGCATATGATTAAGTTCAAAGGCCATAACGTGAAGAAGAAATGCGTAAAAAACAAACCCGTAAGATGGGGATTTAAAATGTGGTGTAGGACTGAGTCGACCACAGGCTATCTCTTCGAATTCGATCTATATACGGGCAGAAAAACAAATACCGAAGTAGGGTTGGGAGAATCCGTTATTTTGAAGTTATCACAGCAGCTAAAGGGTATTGGTTGTGAAGTATATTTTGACAATTTTTTCAATTCTCCTGACTTGCAATATAAATTAAAACAAAAGAACATAAGAACTTGTGGCACTGTGAGAGTAAACAGGAAAAACGTACCAAAAACTTTGCCATTGGACAAAAATATGATGAGAGGAGAAATCTATTCTGAAAGCTTTCAGTTAATATCGTTTATCAAATGGATGGACACAAAATCCGTACATATGTTGTCAAATTTTATTTCACAGGTAGAAACAAGTGAGGTAAAGAGGAGGAAGGCCGGATCGGCAGAAAGGATTAGTGTTACCTGCCCAGAGATGGTTATGCGGTACAATAAATATATGGGCGGCGTTGATTTGATGGACCAGAGACAGGTCTGTTATGAGGTCGACCGCAAAGCAAAAATAAAATATTAATTGCGTTTATTTTTCGATATTATGGACATAGTTCTGAAGAACTCATATACAATTTACGTAAAGCTTCATTCAGGAAACCGCTGTGAAGGGTCGCTCTTGACCAGCATAGAATTTCGACAAAACATTGCTCGGAGCCGTTTAAATCTATTTACTTGTAGACAGCGCTCAAGACCAACGACAGTAACCAAAAAAAAAAAACCAGGCTAGGTGTAAAACGGAATTTAACACAAATCAATATGCAAAAAGCAGAAAATATGAAGAGATGTGCAAATTGCGCAAAAAAAAGAATTGAAAACCGAACACATAATATATGTGTTATGTGCAACGTACACCTCTGCTTTACCACCAAAAGAAACTGCTTTGCCGAATATCACACATGACTTATGTATGAACTCAAATTTTTTTATTTTTATGAATTTTTTTTCGACTATTGAATAAATAATCACAAAAGAAAATTAAGTTGCTTTATTAAATTTATATTACCATTCACGCCCATAGGGAAATATATTTCCAATTGAATTCCAAAAAAACTAAGTATTGTATTTTAACTTTTTATTATTTATTATCAGTTTTGCCTCCATATTAATTGAATAAAGCAGTTATATAACAAAATTTACTTTTGGTTACCTTATGGTCCTGTAAGGGTTAAGGATTACTCAAGCGAAGGCTCATGAAATGGCAGTCGAACAAACTGTTAATGGTTGTCGTTTAAACGCAAAATCAAATTTAGTCAAAACCATTTTAGCCTCAACGGCATTTACTGATCCGAAAGACGTGGTAGCAAAATTAATTGTAGAACAAAATAACGCAGTAACTGAGCGTCTGGTTTTAGCTTTTCGATCGCGTGGTAACAGTACATTCAGAAATTCACGCGGTAGTTATCGACCCAAACCGCGGGTATACTGGCTATAGGTATACTGGCTATAGCAACAATAGTTCATTTGCATATAATAGCAACCGTAACGGTAACAATAATCAAAGACTAGTATCGCCCGTGGTTGAAATTCGACCAACTTGTATTTTTTTCAACTCACTCTATGCATCCAGTTGGGGTAGTGCAATAATGCGTTAATAGTTGAGCAGTGAGTGGAAATATAGCAAACTGATCTATCTTACTTAAAGTTATCATTAAAATTTTGAATTTGACGTAAGACGTTATAATCTTTGATTGTTATTTCTTAAATTTTCTACAAACTTTTCAAATGTAATTATAAGTTTTGGTGTATAGCTCCTTAAAAAAAATATAACAAATATGTAAAATCAAATGAAATTTACATAGAATTGTGGTGAAATTACTTGAAATTGAATTGAAAATTTGCTTTTTATACACCACCCGGGAGATACGCCGTTGGAGCGCTACCGAAGTTAGTTTTGGGTGCTCGGTTCCCCAGTATGCCTATATCACCAATATAAACTACATGTACATATATCGCCCATTTACTTCAATAGCGTCATAATTCAAAAACACGAATTTTTAGTTAAGAACGAAGAAATGCGCTAAAGGAATTTAACCTATTTTACACCACCTGTTAGGTATGCAATCGGCGCTTTACTATTACAAATGTATTTATAATTAATTAAATAAAATTATAATTTGCCATTAATTGTTATAAATGAATTTAGTTAGTTTCAACAAAAGTTAACTCATTATTTGTGATTTCATGTTTTCTTGAAAACAACTAAAATAAAAAACAAATAATCTGTTAAATAAAGACTAATGTATTTACGTGTAAGTAAAATTTGCCACAAAATATGGGCCGTTCAAAAATTAATTCTATGCACTGCGGCTGATCAATACGAATCGATTCATATAACTTTTATATGATTTTACGTATGCTAAGTATGCGAAACAGCCTGTCAATTGATTGTATGGAAATTTTGTTAGCGTATTAATATATAGATAGTGGGTAAAATACTGCCTATGCAATACTGCATATGCAATACGGCCGCCATGGTGCCGGTTGCCGTTTTCACCTAAAATCAAGGGACGTTTTTTAATATACAACGTGAAATTTTCCGATTCAGTCAAGTTGCATTTAAATAATAATAAATTAAGTTGAAATAAACGAATATATAATAAAGTAAAATAAGAAATAAAATAAATTAGCATAAAAGACAATATAAAAAATTTAATGTTATATTTTTGTAAATTTTTTGTTTTTTGTTCAGTATAAGACGTACTTTATTTAAAACTAGCAGGGTACCCGACGTTGTTCGGGATACGTATTTATATTAAAGTGGCCCTTATTTTTTTAAGTGTCGATATCTTGGGTCTTTAACTTAACAAATTTTAAAACATTTCTGCTAACCTAAATCACGAAACCATGTGCAGGCTCCGTTTATATAAAACAATATTTATTTTCCCACATTATCCCTCCTCCCCTTTTATTGCTTGGTCCATCCCACTTACTTTACTCTGTGCCTTTTCTGGCGATCCCATTCTTCTTATCTCGCTCTCAACCTCTTTTCGGTATTTTCTTCACTCTTCCCGCACATTTCTATTACCATATCTTATTTTCAGTTATTTTGTCTAAGCTTACCGCTAAAGCGTGTTATAAAATCAGTAAACATTGCTTCAATCGGTTAAAAGTTATAAGCCGTAACTTACATACATATATGGATATACATACACATTCAAAATATAAAACAGAAAATACTTACAGATCCTGTTGATATACCAGAGAATAAAATAAAGTTTTTTTTATATATGGGTACATACATGTTTATTTCGCTTGCAAAATCGTTGAGTTTGACAAAAAAACTACATATACATTTTTAAAATTGTTAGCTGTTACAAATTAGGTTGGAAAAAACAATACTTTTTTGTTGAGTGAATAATTTTAAAAGAATTCATTTTGATAGCTTTTTACGACTTTCTAATTTTTAATTGTTGCATACATTAAGGCGAATTATATAAAACTGTTATAGAATAACTTATGCGCTTACATAGACATATATAGCATTATGATTGTTATAAAAGTGAATGCTTACATACTTAGCACACATAAAACAAAATTATTCCAAGCTCTTCAGTGTAAATTTATGTGTATGTGTGGAGAGTTAAGTTGTAATACAAAATTTAACATTTTTAATGCTTATTTAAAAAAAGAATTGTTTTATAATGCTTCTTTATAAACAACGTTTGATGTGGAAGTGTTAGGAACATAGACGATTAATTTGTCTGTTTCACTAACACGTGAGAGCGCGACGTAAAGCTGGCCATGAGAAAAGCAACTCACAGTCAGGTCAACGCCCACAACAATCATCGTCTGCCTTGTGCTTTGTTGATTGTCATAGCATAGCGAAGGCTCACCGGGAATTGAACACGTTTAAAACTAAAGGGAAAGTTGTTTGGTATAAGGGGGATACGTGGTATAAAGACTTTCTCTCCTCTGCCACTTCTTGTCAAAATTTCTGCTTCAATTATATTTTGTTTTAGAGAAACAATTTTGAGCCTCGTTTTGGTGGGCTTAGGTTACGCAACAGAATAATTGGTGCGCCGATTTTCAAAATAATTTTATGGGATGGAAGTCCAGGTGCACTAAGGCTATTTAAAAACTCCACAGGGAAATTTGTTGAGTCATCTTGCTCCAAAACTCTGTTGATTGAAAAGTATTCGACCTCCTCTCCCTGAATATCGTTGACTATATACGAATTGATTTTCAAAACCTGGTCATTTCGTGGCGTCAAGATAGCCCTCTCGCAAAGCCAAAAGTTATCATGACAGACTCTTAGATCATTATAAACAGTAGAAATTAGTTCTTGCAAAGAATGTACGGTATGGCACAAATTATCGGGCAGTGTAATTTTTCCCTCTTTTTCGGGGTATGTACCATTTCCAATCTTTAGCAAAGTTTCAGAGAAGTTCTGCGCATTTATGTTGCCTCCGATTCGAGCGCGCATATTTTCTGTTAAATGCATTCTTTTAATGTTACACCATAAATATGAGCTCTTCAAACACGCTTGTATTTCATCTGCTCTTGTACCGCGTGGTATGACCGGTAATATCTGCCGGAAAATCTCCACAAAATAGAAAAGTAACACCACCCATAACTTGGTCATTTTGGCGTATATCCCTCAGCGTTCTGTCCACAGCTTCTACGGCTGTCCGGTTCGCCATGGTGCATTCATCCCATATTACCAACACACAATCACGAATAACGCTGGCCTTTTGGCAATTTCTTGCTATGTTGCACATTGGATATTCATTGATATCTAAGTGTATGGGGATTTTGAACATGGAATGGGCAGTTTTACCACCAGGTAATAAATTTGCAGCTATACCAGATGAAGCCACTGCCAGAGCTATTTTGCCTTGAGCTCGCACCTTTGCTAAAACAATTTTAGTTAGGAAAGTTTTTCCTGTCCCACCAGGGGCATCTAAAAACAAAATCTCACCTACTTCATTATCAACACTATAACAAACGCGTTCGAATATTCCTCTTTGCTAATCCGTTAAACGTTGAATGCCATTATGGAGAGTGTCCGCAAGTTCTGTAGGATTATACGAAATTTTGCTTGCGTATTCCCACGCGTTCACCGTCTATAGATGGTTCGGGTAAGCCGTATTGGGATAGTAAGTATTTGTATAAAGATAAATTAGGGTGCACCCCATTAGCATGAAGTAAAATTGTAAATTATATTGCGGTAGCAATAACATTCCACCGCGGCTCTAACTTGGCCGTCTTTAGCAGTGACTACGTCTTTTATTATACCTTTTATCCATTGGCTACGGGGTAGACCAGAATTACAAACGATGACAACCTGGCCTGGCTTTAAAGGTTCCACCTTCTCTCTCCATTTGGGTCGGCGTAGTAATGATGGCCAATATTATCTTACCCATTTCTTCCATAATTTGTCTTTTAAAGCTTGCGATATCCTATATTGTTTTCGTAGACATGTATGTTCTTCCTCGACATTCGGCCTTTGAGTAGAATTAAGGCTACCCAATAGGAAGTGGTTTGGGGTTAACGGCTCCGGGTCATTCGGATATACGGGAACATCCGTAAGAGGGCGACTATTTAATATGTTTTCCGCTTCGATGAGCATACTTCTAAAGGTTTCCAAACGTGGTGACACTTATTTTAGGACGTGGTAGAGCAGACGTTTTACGCAACGTACTAACGTTTCCCAGCACCCGCCAGCTGATGGATTGGCAGGACAATTAAATACCCATTCAATGCCACGCTTCGTACACTCTTGTTCGATCCTGATCAAATAGGCTGTTCCCGGACTGGAGGATTTTCTGGGCGCCAACATAATTAGTACCGTTGTCACTTCTTATTCGGATTGGCGTTCCCCTTCTGTTGACAAAGTTTCGTAAACATATTAGAAATGAATCGGTAGACAAATCTTCTGCCACCTCCACATGTATAGCTCGCACGGTGAGACAAGTGAATAGAGCGACCCAATGTTTTTCACGTCGTCGACCAATGGCTATTTGGAATGGACCACAATAGTCGACCCCTGTGTAACTAAAAGGGCGAGTATATGGCGTTAAACGGTCGATTGGCAATTGTCCCATAATTGGCGTATTAGGCTTTGCGGCGTTCATTTTGCACGTTGGACATGATCTTTTTACGGACTTCAATACCGAGCGGATGTGCGGTGCCCAGTACTTTTGCCTGACTTCGTTTATGGTTAAGTTGTCGTTTTGGTGGTGAAACATTTTATGGAAATGATCAACGATCAAGCGAGTGAAATAGTGATTTTGCGGCAATGTAACTGGACGACGAGCTGATACTGGGGGACAAAATGCTACATCGATACGACCGTTGACCTTTATTAACCCATCGGCATCAAAAAATGGAGTTAGTCCGTAAATGTTACTGGTCTTATCGACTCTTTGTTTGGATTGCAACTGGAGAAGTTCGGCAGCGAATTCTTCCTCCTGGATACGATGACATATGGCATTTTCTGATTCAGCAATTTCGAAAGGTTTCAGTTCCCCTGTACGTCGTTGAAAACTTTTGACGTTGTGTATAAATCTCAGTACCCAACCCATAACTCTTAGTACCTTAAAGAAAGATAAAAATTTATTTAAATTCAAGATATACTCATCTTTTGGCAACACGAGCAACATAGTGTTCTTTTTCTCTTCGTTGGTGCATTTATCGGATGTGAAATCAGCGGGTTCTGGCGGCCATTCTTTCCCTCCGGATCGTAAAAATTCTGGTCCCTTTATCCATCTACCGTTTGGATTAATTTCTGACACAGGGTTACCTCGTGTGGCATCGTCAGCCACATTTAGCGATGTTGGTACCCACCTCCACTGACACGGTTCTGTTAAAGCAAGAATTTCAGCTACTCTGCATGCGACAAATTGTTTATACTCCCTTGTGGTTGACCTGATCCACAACAGCACTGTTTTAGAGTCGCTCCAATAGACGATTTTATCAATGTTAAATTCATGCCAATCTTGTACGGATTTTAACAAACGGCACCCTGAGACAGCTGAAGCTCTAGACGAGGTACCGTCATACATTTCAACGGAGCGCATCGTGCTTTAGCTGCAACAAAGGCGACATCAAGTGTACTATCTTTGCACTTACGCAAATAGGCAACCGCTGCATATGCACTTGAGCTAGCGTCGACGAACACGTGCAGCTGGATTTTATCAGCTGACATTAGTACGGGTGAGTAGCACCTTGGTACGGAAAATGACGACACATTTTGAAAAATTTCCCACCATGATATCCATTGGTGATTGAGCTGTTGTGGTAGTGGATCGTCCCACTGCGCTTGACATTTCCAGAGTGATTGTAGAAGTAGCTTCATGTAAATGGTAACATTGGCTAAAAGTCCAAATATATCGTAAATTGCTATTACGATACCTAAAAGTTCACGCTTCGTTGGTGGACGGTTACCGCTCAACACATCTCGATTTTATGAAATTTGATGTGGAATTCGAAAGAATCATTGAGTGTGTTCCAAAACATACCCAAGAACTTATCTACAGTAGGCTCGTGCTCCATGTTCACGAACGTCATCGGCGTCTCTATTTCACCACATAGTATACTTTGAAGTACCTTATCGTTTGACAAAAAGTTTCGTAATTTGAAACCAGCGGCTAAACTTATGACAATGGCTTCTTTAACGACTTTCTCGGCTTCAGTGGGATCGTTAAAGCTGATTACTAAATCATCGACATACATATTTTGGATTACGGCTGCGGAACCCTGTGACATGGTTGACTTAAACCTGGCAGCGTTTGTATTTTTAACAAATTCGGCACAGCATGGAGAACAAATTGCTCCGAAAATCATTGACGACATTACATATGTCTGAATCGGCTTTGTCGGATCACCGTTCCGCCACAAAAATTGCTGCGAACTTTGATCGTCATCTCTTATTTTCACCTGCGAAAACATCTCTTGAATGTCGGCTGCTTCTGCCACGACACCCTGTCGGAATTTGTGAATAATGTCAATGAGTGGTTTCGCATGCTCAGAATCTTTTAACAAAACTGAATTTAAGGAAACATTGGAGGTGGCGGCCGCGGCGTCGAAAACAATACGTTTATGGGGATAAACCACCCCAAAATGCGGCAAATACCAGGTAGTAGGTCTTGACTTTAACCTCTCTTCCTGTCGCAATGGCCGGGCGTAACCTTTACTTATATACGCGTCTATCTCGTTTTTATATCTCTCAGCAAAACTAACATCCTTGAGCATTCGTATCTTCAGATTTTTTAAACGATGACAAGCCATATCTTAACTAGGCGGTAGTATTGTTGTATCAATTCGCCATAACAAACCTACTTCGTATTTTTTACCAATTTCTTTGGTGGTGTTTTGTAAAATGGCCCTAGCTCTACGGTCATCATCTGACGCCATCACGACGTTCGTACTACGTATTCCAAAGTTCTCTACCGAATAGTGCTCTTGCACTAACCTATGCAACTCTTGTAATGACTGTGAATGACGAACGTGCAACACTCTTGGTTGCGAAACTTGCTTATGTTGGCGGGGTCCATACACCACCCACCCCAATCGCGTGGCTGTGGAAATATTTTCTTCTAATAACGTGATTGACGACCCTTCGTCGAACATTGCGTATGCAGACAACTTTCCGTTTGAACCGTATAATGTGATGGGCACGATTTTAAAAAGTGTCGACTGCCCATCAGAGGAACAGTTTAAAACATGTTCTACCTCTTCGGTGGCCACAGGAGCGGGTTCGGATGCACTTTGATGTAGCGACGTGTGATACATGCGCTTACAACCATCAACAGTACATTCTTTACGTTGGCGGCAATTGCCTAAACTATGGCCTTTGCGCAAGCGACCAAAACACAAATGATTATTTTTGACAAAGCTCCACTTTGTTGGGAGATCAAGCGAAAGAAATTGTTTACATTCACCTATTTTATGAGGCTGACTACATTTTAAACATACACCCTTCGTTTCCGGCTGCACTTCTTTGTTATGCAATACACGACGTGCATTATTTGCACTAGAACGAATAACGCTCTTTGACTGCGTTGTCGACGCTGCCTGCATAACGTTGGCTTGGATAGAGCGGAGCGATACATCCGACACACCTGGCAACAATGACACGAATTTGGAAATTTCACTAAGCCATTCCGCAAATTTTCTACAGTAGGAAAGGGGGTAATACCTGCCGCGCGCTGACTCCACTCGTATTGCTTCGATGGAGGCAATTTCGCAACTAAACACTCAAGCAATGTAGGATTCATTAGATGATGAACACATCTTGCCGACTTAAAAAATGCAACCATATTTCTGGTGCGGTTAGAAAAATCTAAAATCTGATCTAACCTACTCTCATCTATAGATGTAAACCTCTGTACCCTCTGTAATTGGGCTTTTATTAATAACTCCGGGCGACCAAAGTTAAACTCAAGTTCTTGAATAACCTTTGGCACATCTTTGGGATATATTAGCAGCGACGTAACTGCTCGTTTCGCGGCGCCTTGCAAGGCTTTGTGAAGGCGCATCAGATTTTGTCGGTTACTATATTGAAACTCCATGGTTGTGTCATTATAATTGGCTAAGAAAAGTGGCCAGTCTTCCGGATTACCATCAAAGTTTGGCAACGGAAAAAGCTTGGCGGCAGAATTGTCCATAAATGTTAACGTACCTCTATTGAATGTTTGCGTTGGCAGCATTCGTGTTGGCAAATATGTAGATGACAAAGGCTGTTGTATTTGTGGTGGTATATGTATTTATGACGAAGGCAGATGTCTCTGCGATGTTAAATACGTTGATGACGGCAGCGACTGCTGGAATTGTGACGTCGAATATGTTGGCATATGGATTGACGACGAAGACTGCTGTGTTTGTGTTGTTAAGAACGTTGACGATAGTGGCTGCTGTGCCGGTGCTGGCTGCTGAACAATATTCGGGTGTAGCTGCTCTGTTGACGATTGCGTTTGCGGTGACGTTTGTAGCGGTGGCT
The DNA here is from genome assembly GCF_040869045.1 of Eurosta solidaginis. Taxonomy (NCBI): domain Eukaryota; kingdom Metazoa; phylum Arthropoda; class Insecta; order Diptera; family Tephritidae; genus Eurosta; species Eurosta solidaginis. The sequence goes on along the minus strand of NC_090324.1, from coordinate 211,383,732 downwards.
GAGCATTGTCGGACCGAACAGCGTTGGCAGAGCTGTCTCCGACCACATGCTTACAACGGGTGGCGTCAATTCGCAACTCCTCGACACATTCACGAAGCGATTTAATGCTGGACACCAATAACGCTATTTGATCAGCAGGAAGCGCTATTGGATGACTTCCACCTGCAGCTTCTTGTTGTGCTTCATCCTTACCTTGTCCCTGTTGTTCTTCCGCGTCCGAGTGTTCACTTATGGATTCTGAGCTTCCTGTTAGCTTTTTTGCGTTTCTTGTAAGCGGCATTTTGTAAATGACACTGAAAAAACAAATTTTAAACAAATGTAGCGACTAATCCTAGCAAATGAAACTCAAAGGAGATAAGTATTACTTGCTATTAATGGATTTATTTGACAATATCTCGGCGGTGTCAATTTGTGAATGTTATAATTTGCACAGTTCTTCGAATCAATTCAGTTTAACTCTAACGGAATATATTTACAGGCAAATTGGGATGTATACACGTACATATGTGCGCTATAATATGAGAAAATGAGAGGATTCGAATATTTAAGTGAGAATTCATGAATATGTATACATATGTAAGAAATATAAATGATCCAAAGTTGCATTTATATAAAGATAAATTAGGGTGCACCCCATTAGCATGAAGTAAAATTGTAAATTATATTGCGGTAGCAATAACAGGGGTTCTCGGTAAGTATCGCGGAAAGTGGGATATTCAACTCCCAAAAAAGTGCGAAGGTCCGAAAAGGAGGTCCTCGTGCTGTATGCAACAACAACCGCAAGTAAAAACACTCGGCATTGTTCGGATGAACCATATATACACGTCCAATGACATGTTCCCTAAAAATGGCGGGCTCCCCATTTACAGATCTGCGCCGTTTTCTGCGGTTAAAAACACCTCTTTGCTTATCATACGTGTAATAAGAGGGAACCTCCTCATACATTAATGTCCTCGCAAACCTGTCTCTTTCGCAAAGCCGAAAGTATGCCAGTAAAGTGGTTTGCCTCGGGTTTTCTACTCGATCTGTCACGTTTTCGCAATTGAAGTATATCCTTTCCCTCCTTCTAGGTGAACCTCCAAATGCACTACAGGGGGATATCGCTCATGAATGGGAAAGCTTAATATTCTCCAAACGGCCTCTGAAGAGCTTATATAACGCCCTGATTGAAATCTAGTTATTTCGTAATTCTCATTCCTTATCGCAAACGTTGCCTGGTCACTGCCCTTATTTATATACTTGCATATATATTTAATGGATGATACACTACTGCACACTTCCACGTTGATGTCGGCCTGAAACGTTTTGGAGAGTACAGGTGAATATGGTACGACCCATCTATTAACCAAACTTATATCTTTACCACGTAATCTTAAAGTGGCAGTAAAGCCACCTTTTTCTGGGGACCGTCGCCGATAAGAGGGATATCCATCCTCTCCCGTTACGGTGTGTTCTATAAGTGCCCGTGGATAATATTTCGAGCATCAGCCGTCCTGCATGCATGGAGAGTTGCTATGTAATATCCCGCAAAGACCATGTACCATGTGTGTTCTTACTATGTCAAATAGTGTGGCATCTGTGTTGCTGTCTGGAAATTCGGCACTCGTTAGGGCGAATTTTGGCTTCCAACCAGAGAAGTACATGTGCATGTGGTAGACCTCGTTTTTGCCACTCAACGCTGTACATAAAGCATAAAGCTGACCCAAACAGATCCTCCTTTGTAATTAGGCGTGTTAGAGCTTTAAGTTTTAAGTAGAACACTCTAGCTATTATGTCGTGGTGATCGTATGCATTTTGACAAGGCAAAAGTTGCTGTGTAATTTCAGCCCACTTCGGATATGTTGTCGTCGTTATAAAGAGATCAGGCTTTCCATATTTTCTAACGTAGCAAAAAGCATCCTGTGTACGTTCGTGCATGTATCGTGGACCTCCCGTAAAACTGGACGGAAGTATTACTAATCTGCCCAAATTTTCTGTACCTCCATCTTATTGCATATCATCACGTAAGTGCACATACTCCTCAGCACCCAACCGTCTTTGATTAGTCCGTATGTAAACCAAACGCTCGGTTTCAATTTTAGCATACATAATAGTCCACGAAATCTTTGCAAGTATACAAAACTGTTTGCTCTTATCTGTAGCATGTATGCATAAAATTGTTTGGGCGACAACTTTTTATGTGGGTTTGTCAATCTAGTAGTAGGGTTAATTTGATGTAATTCAAAGTTATATCCATCTTCCCCGTGACAAAAAATTAATGGGTATTGAAGTCCATCGTATGATCGATGTGTCTCGTATATAAGATGAAGCCCATCTTCATGCGTGCGCAAAACAATATCGCGCCTTTCACACTCTTGGTCAACTAAAACAACTGCAACTTCATTTGTAGTAGGAGGATTGTACCTTCTTGGATGTTCTGTTGCGGGCTTTTTATTATTACAAATTTATAATTATTATTTTGCTCTTCGGGAACGAAATCAAGGGCATTTTTAAAATCGCGAACGTATGGATTTACATCATGTAACATATTTTGCAGAATAGATATCAGACTACGATTAAGTTGTGGAAAGTTTTCGTTTCTAATAGCCGCCTGATCTTCATAATTCGCTACGAAATATATTTGCAGGAACTTTGGCTCATTCTCGGGTAACAATGAACCAATAAGGTGATAAACCTGCCCTTGGACTTGTTACGGTCTGCAGCTGCGGTCTACGGCTATGATCCACTTGGGAGCGTGTTCACGCAAACACACCTAGCGATGTGGCGAAAGTGGCAATAAAAAAATATCGAAAACCGGAAAAAGACAGACCGGCCATCACTACGGAAAAAATCGGCCTTTTTGGCATTGAGTTTCCGGCAGATAGATACGAGGACAAAAAAAGGAAAAATTTGGTTGGAAGATCCTAACCTTATTTTTTTGAAGTTGGGAAAAAATTTTGGTTGCCACTAGCGTTGGGATCGGTTGTGTCACGAGTGGTGGGCAGGTGGCTATAACTGGTGAGATTAACTTGCACAACCAAGGTAATACAAGCGAATGAGCCACGTGGAAATAACTATGGGCGTAGATGGTTGCATCGAGGTTGAAAACAAAACCATATCTAAAACGTGAAACTGCCACCAGCTCAGCGCACCTAAATTCCTTACGCCAAAAGTGCTAATAGTTTCGTCGAAATATGAATTTAAATGCACTAAGGCTGGAGAGCAGCAACCAGAACAGGAAATTTTAAATACTGTACATGCGCTCAATTTGAGAATATTAAACAACGTGAATTTGGGTGGTGTAATAATATTTGCGAAAGTCGAGAGGCAACAACAACAATAGAAAGAAAAAAACAGGGTTTTCCACCACACTTAAAAGTCGGGAACCTCAACCGCCACCAACAGCACCACTACCGCGCGCTAAGGCCGCATGCTACCACAAAGCACCAACAACTGCCACCAAAGCACTGGCGCGCTAACACCACAAGCGCAAAATTCACGCTCTATCACCGCAAAAGGGCGCTGCCCCCTCGACCGCGCCAACCACGAGCGCAACTACCACGGGACTCCGCCAAACACACGCGCAACCACCACCAGACTTACAGAAACCACCAGCTACAACAACAACAGCAGGGCCGCAATTACAGTGCTGCAACAATAGCGCCGACAACTACCAGATTCGACAACAACTACAGCCCTGCAGCAACAACAGCGCAACACCTCACCAGCAACAACAAGAACAACGACATCATCAGGAAGCACGCCGGCAGAAGCCCACACTACAGCTTCTTACCGGCTAACTAAGCACCAGCATACCGGGTGAGTCGCTGCCAACGTAGTTAGAAACTAGTTATTTAGTTATGTAACAAAATTACAAATTAAGCATTAATCACATATAATGACGCATACACATGAGTCGACATAAAGAACGCCAAAGCGGCAGTATTTAAAAAAAAAGGAAAAAAAAAAACGCATAAACAAAACATAGCAAAAAGTTTTTCAGATAACGAATCGAACAATGTTTTAGTATGCGCCTATGTACATATGTGTATATATTTTATGAAGTATTGATACTCAGCTAAGACAAGCACTATTACAAAGAATCCTACATACAAATATGTACCTGTAAGGGACTTTTAAAGGATTTATAAAACCAACAAAGGAAAACATAACTACCAATTACATAATAATGAAATTAATTGATGTACGTTGCATATACTCAAAAAAAAAAACATATGCACACACATACATACTTGTACATAAATGTTGCATTGATATGTAAGAATGTTCACGCAAATTAAAACAAGTGAAGACATTAAATAACGCATACAAATAACAGAATGTTGGCCCAATTATTTTCATTTTTTTTATATACATATTAAATATACATTCATTTAACTTGCTGCTGCATTCTTAGCACTATGCACGATCAAAAAGAAAAACTCAACAGAAGCCAAAATAAAGCTACATGTATTTGAGTATAGATAGCTGAAAAATGTGCATACAAAGTATGCAGTTGCAAATAGGAAACTTCAAATTTTATTAGCAATAATCAAAGACATAACTAATGAAAGGTGAAGTGAATGACCCACAGAACCAAATCAATAAGAAAAAAAAGGGGTCATAAGTATTAGTTTAAATTAGTTATGTGCTTGTTTGTTCATATCTAGGTATGCATACAAATGTACTATGTACCTATGTCTGAATTTCTTTTTATATACCATACCTTATATCTAACCAAAATAATTGACCGACATTTGAGCGTTCGCATTGTTTTTGGAGCGGGATTTATTTAGGGAGTGCGATAAACTTGAATGTGAGTAAGCCTGCTGCACAAATTTCATTTTTACATCCGAACCCCCCCCCCCCCCCCCCCCCCCCCCCCCCCCGCCACCCCCCCACGTATTTATATATTTTTTTTCTTTTTCCAAGTTACGTATGTACGTATATGAAGAGGAATTCATAGTACAACTAAGCCTTGTTGCATCCTAATGCCACAGTTATTATAAGCCTGAAATTTAAATAAACAATACTACTAAGAAACATTTAATAGTAGGTACCACCAAATAAGAATTTGGAAATTTTTCCTTGTTAATTTATTTATTCATAATTATATATATATACAATTTTCATTTTGCCTAATTCCACCCGTACTATATATTATTTTTTTTGTTGTTGTTAATGTAGTTAATGGCGAAACAAAAAAAAAAGATGAATTATAAATAAATTTTGTAATTGTAATGGGAATGCTGGCATTCAATTTTATTTAGGAGGCACTTAGGGCATACAGGTAAGGGGCCACCGAAAAATAGGTGCGTCGGTGGCCATGGTTATTTGAGGGTGGGGATAATGCACCGGGCGTCGCAACACCACCCGCGGCGCCCCTCTGTATATTCGGCCCTTTATGTTTATTTTCCCTTTGGGCATTTTATTTTAATTTCAGCATTTTTTTTTTGAATTTGGTTTTTCAGAGTTTGGTAACCGGTCGTGTCCGGTTCGGTAATTTTTTTTGCGCCAGTTTTTTTGAATTTTAGATTTTTGAATTTTTGGAATGTCTAACGGTCTGTCCGTGGCATCCGGTTCGACCGGATGTCGTTTTAGCTTGAATTTATAAGCGTTTTGAGTTGTCTCTGCGCTTCTGTCAGGTTTTTTTGAATTTGACAGCTGTTAGTTTTGAATAGGCATGATATGACCATTTTCTCTGGTTATGGCGCAGGAACAGTAAGGTTGGCAAGGACCCGCCCCAGCCGACAATGACTAGCCACTGTGCACCAACACATCATGCCGACCGCCTTCCTTACTGCTTCCCTTGTAAATGCGTTTCCATAACAGATGGCGCCCAACGAGTTTGGCGTCTGAGGCACTGTCGCGATGACAGTTGCTGAGGGCGCCATAACAGATGGCGCCCAACGTGGTTCCTGAGGCGTCGGGTGCGAGGGTCACTCCTGGTCAACTTGTGAAGTTGACCATCCCACCAGTCCGGGGTGAGCAGCCGCAGGAGCAGCCACCTGCGTTGCGGTGGGATGGTTCGACGGATCAGGGTGTCCGGAGTGATCATCGTCTCCGGTAGCTGAGGGATCCACGCGACTTTACGTCAGTCTCCGGATTTTTTTATTTCACCCAGTGAGGCAGTGCTCAACGCACTGGATTTTTTTTTGTAAGTGGGTTTTTATGTTTCCGGATGTTTTGTCCGTTAGTCGGCCCTGGAAAATATACGTCCGCTAATTGGGTTTTTTTTTTGTAACCATAGTTTTTTCCCCTAATGCCGAATTTGTGTTGTCTGGCGTGAATGTGTGTATGAGTTGTGCGGACCCCAGCTCATCCTACGTCTCAGGTGGTACCACCGAATACCACCTGGATTGTGACGGGTTGAGCTGGGATTCGGTGTGACACTCCTTCCTGTCCTGCCAGACTGGGGAACGGTTCCGAAACCGCCCCACCCATTGCGGCGGAGGCAGGAGGGGTGTCCGGGGAAAATGGACGGGAGGCCTCAACACCCCCAACCAGTCCCAGGGGCAAGCCCCTGGAGACTGCCCCTGCGTTGCGGCTGGGCGTGTTGACACGAGGCGTGTGGGCCTGGAGCGGACCCTAGTGGCCCCAACCAGTCTCGGAGGGGACCTTAAAACCCCCTCGCATTGCGGTTGGGAGCACTAGGGGCAAGTATGAATGGATTTATGTTTTTTTTAGCTTGTATCCCGAGTGCCTTCGGGAAGGGGATGTCAGCATTCCCATTGATTTCACGACATATATCTAAAGTATTTAATCGCTTTCCTTTTCCAGCTATTGGAAGTTTCATTTTTTTTTTCTAAATATAAATTTATATACATAAATCTTTTATTTTTGTATCTCTAAACGCCTTACGGGCATAATTTTTTTTTTGCTTGACCAAATTTTTTTTTCTTGAGCATTCGCGCGACCAATCCTTTGGTCAACAGGGCCGGAACACACCGTTCGGGAGCGCGAGGAATTACCGGGAAACCAGAATAGGGGTAGCAATAATAGGGGGGCTTTCCCCAAGGCCAGGCGTCCCTTGGTGGTTCACACCCCAGTAGGTGGACAGTACGGAGATCCCGTATCAATAAACATGGGCTCGGACCTGAATGACCCTCGCGAGAAACTGGGCAGGCCTGAGAATGCCAGTAACCCGAATGCGCCCCTATTAAACGCGCATGATATAACGGGGCTAATGACTAATGTGTCAACTTATGCACCGGATGGAGCTGATGCCTTACCATTACATCAAGGGATAGGAAATTTTGGAGACGCTACAAGTGATCGGGCGAATACCGTAAGAATGCAGGACGAAGCCAATCGTGGAGGCTCGTGGGTGGATGTGCTACACCAACTGTTCCAGACTTCGCAGGAGGAAATGCGGAGAGAGATGCGCTTAATTAGAGCCAACATGGCCCAGCTCAACGCCGCTCTCGAATCCACGCAGCGAGCAAACCAGCAACACAGGAACGGAAGTAGGATGGACCGTAACCCATTGCCATCGGTAGTACCACCAATGTACCCGACTCCAAGCAGCATAGCAGTAAAACCGCAGGAGTGGAAAATCGCATTCGACGGCACTGGGAGCGTAGCCGATTTCCTGTTTAAACTGAACATCTTGTGTGAGCGCACACAATGCACTGACGAACAAATAATGGCCAGTTTCCACTTATTCCTTTCGGGACGAGCCGAAGAATGGTACTGGCTGTTCACAAAACAAAACCCGAATGCGACATATGCCTTTTTGTGCTACTCGTTAAAAAGAGAGTTTGGCACTTTGAAAGCGAGCCACGAGATCATGATGGAGATCTCCATGCGAAAGCAAAAAGCAAGTGAGTGCTATGACGTGTTTCACACGGACATAATCTCCTTGAACGCGCTTAAGGGAGCCAATGTCAGAGCTTCTACTGATTGACATAATAAAAAGAAACGTCAACAGTAGCCTTAAGCTGTTGCTTTTCAACGCAGATGTAAGGACCCTCCATGATATACGCGATGTAGCACGCAGAGGTGAACAAGTGCTGAAAGAAAGCAAGCTACTGGGAGCTACTTACCCAGGACGGCATGTAAGCGAAGCACGCGTGACAACCCCGGACATGAGGATGGAAAACGAAGACGGCGAGATGGATACGCAGATAGAGGCACTGGAATATCGACGCAGCAGAAGACCGGACTACTCGGGAATCCAATGCTGGAATTGCCAGGGGATGGGGCACTCCTATATATATTGTGAGGAACCCATAAAAAGTCCTTTTTGTTTTAAATGTGGGTATAAGGGTGTATTCACTCCTAAATGCCCTAGGGACCATCGCAGGCAGGGAAACCAGTACCCGCGCGAGAAGGCGGGGGAACCTCGTTCGGCTTCATAGCTCCCACATCAGCCAGTGCTCGAGGCGTCGTCCCGTGCGCTGAACCAGAGGGCGAATCTCTGCATGGAGGTGGTGAGCTTCCCAGGTGCAGTAGTACCCTGGCGGAAGAACCCTCAAAAGTAATAATAACTTACCCTGACAGTACGGACAGTTCGAATAGTTGTGAAGCCGAGAGTCAAACGTCTTCACCCGCGATCAGCGAGCCGATTAGAATTCTGCGACGCCAGCATAGGGATGTCGCTTGCCAGGCGCAACTTTCACCAAACCTAGAAGAAAGGGAACACAGGTACGAAGACATAAGACATACCATTTTTGAACACTACCCGGTATCGGAAAATATTTTGAAGTGTAGGAAGAGATACCACAGGAGAGTACAGGAGCGTAGACTGCTGCAAGCCACCACGTTAACGCTTACAGAGGACGAAAGGCCTTTAGTAAAGGCTAGAATTAAGGATAGTTTCCTTGTAGGGCTGTTGGAGTCGGGAGCCAACGTCTCCCTCTTAGGGAAAGACGGAGTAGAATTCCTAGAGGATAACGGCTTTGAATATCAGCCCTTACATGCGTTCGTATATACCGCGGGCGGCAACAAGCAAGAAATTTTAGGCTCAGTATCTCTACCGGTCACCTTTAAAAATATCACCAAGGATATTCGTTTTTACCTTGTTCCCTCATTGCTCCAAGAAGCATATTTCGGGGTAGATTTTTGGAGAACATTTGCGTTAGCTCCCGAAATATATCCAAGCGTAGAGTGTTTAGAGGTTAGACTTGAGAAGGAAGAAGAACTTAACCTGCACAAGTTGTCATCAACGCAAAAATTAGAATTGCAAAAGGTCATCGAGACGTTCCCTTCGTACGAGAAGTTAGGCCTAGGACAAACCAAATTAGTGGAGCATCACATCGACACCGGTGATGCTGTACCTATAAAAAGCAAACATTTCCCTCTTTCGCCACCGAGGCAAGCCGAAGCTTTTAGAGAACTAGACAGGTTACTCGAATTAGGAGTTATAGAAGAATCCAACTCCCCGTGGTGCAGTCCTGTAGTACTGGTCCGGAAACCAGGTAAAATTAGGCTGTGCATAGATTCGAGGAAGGTCAACGTGGTGACTAAGAAGGACTCCTACCCCCTGCCTCATATCAACGGCTTATTGAGCAGACTCAAGGATACACATTTTATTAGTGGCATTGATCTGAAAGACGCGTTCTTTCAGATCAAATCGACAGAGTCATCTAAGGAAAAAACAGCATTCGCAGTTCCGGGGAGGCCTCTGTACCACTTCAAGGTAATGCCATTTGGTCTGTGCAATGGACCGCAGACTATGAGTAGGCTGATGGGCAAGGCAATCCCTTCGCGTCTGCGAGAGAACGTCTTTGTCTACCTAGACGATCTGATGGTATGCAGCACTAATTTTGAGGATCATCTAAAATTGCTAGCGGAAGTGGCTAACTGTTTGAGAGACGCAGGTCTGACAATAAACGTCGAAAAAAGTAAATTTTGCCAGAAGGAAATACGCTACTTAGGATACTTGATAGGCAGCGGGTGTCTGAAAGTGGATCCGGGAAAAGTAGAAGCAATACAAAACTTCCCGATCCCTAAATCCCCTCGGCAAGTGCGTAGGTTTGTGGGCATGGCGAATTGGTACAGGGCGTTTATTACCAATTTTGCTGAATTGGCAGGTCCCTTGACCGACTGTCTCCGTAAGTCAGCAGGCCCGTTCAAGCTTACCTCTGAAGCTATAGAGGCCTTCGAAAAGCTAAAAGTAGCTTTGAGTTCCGCCCCTGTTTTGGCCCAACCAGACTTTTCAAGCGAATTCGTGATACAATGTGACGCTTCCAAAATAGGTGTTGGCGGAGTATTGTTTCAGGTCGATGATGATGGCGCTGAGCATCCAATCGCATTCGTGTCGAAAAAGCTGAATAATGCTCAGCGCAATTATACAGTAACCGAGCTGGAATGTCTTGCAGCCATAATTAGCGTGAAGCGGTTCCGACCATATGTCGAAGGATTACCTTTTCGGATTATTACGGACCACTCCAGTCTCAAGTGGTTGATGACACAAAAAGACTTGAGCGGGAGGTTGGCGAGATGGTCACTCCTACTGCAGGGATACGACTTTAGAATGGAACATCGTAAGGGCACCCTGAATGTAGTACCAGACACGCTGTCGCGTTTTGATGCCGATGAGTTGTCTTTCACTACCACACCCGGAGAAATAGATTTATTCTCTCCTGAATTTAGCAGTAACGAATATTTAGACTTAATTCGGACCGTCACTGACAACGAGGAATCACTTCCGGATTTTCGAGTTGTGGACGGGGTAATTTTCAAACGAGTTAAATTTCGTAAGGGAGTGGAAGGGGAAGAAGACTCGCTGTGGCGATTATGGTTGCCGAAAGCGTTGACTGAGGAAGCAGTGAGACTAGCACATGACGCTAACCGGAGTTACCATGGCGGGTGGCAGAAAACCTTAGAACGCGTTAGGCAGAAATACTTCTGGCCGCAGCAGGCTAAGGACGTCAGGGACTACGTCCAGCGTTGTGATACCTGCAAATCAGTAAAACCTACTAATCAGCAGTCGAGACCGCCTATAGAAAATACCTTTGCATCTGAGAGGCCATTTCAGCGATTATATTGCGATTTCCTAGGACCGTATCCGAGATCTAAACGGCGAAATCAATTTCTTTTCATAGTATTAGACCATTTTTCAAAATACGTTTGGCTAAAGCCCATGCAGAGAGCCACCACTGTTAACGTTATAAATTACTTCACTTCAGAAATTTTTCCGGCTGTAGGGGTCCCTGAGTTTATTCACAGTGACAATGGTAAACAGTTTATCTCGAAGGAAATGAACCAATTTTTAGTAAATTACGGGGTGACGCACGTGAGGACGGGGCTATATTCTCCCCAAGCGAACGCGTCCGAACGCGTCAATAGAGAAATTGTTTCTAAGATTAGGATTCTCCTAAAGGATAAGCCTGACCACACCGATTGGGATAAGCATATACCCGAAATTTTATCAGTTCTGATAAGTGACTTTCATACAGCGATCCAGTGTTCCCCATACTTTGCAGTATATGGCCAAAACATGGTCCAACATGCCTCCACGTACAAAATTTTAGAGAAACTCGGCAGCCTTCGGGAAGATCAAGTTACGGTAGTAAGCCGAGGTGACAAATTGACTAATATTCGTGAGCAAATCCGTAAAAATTTAGATCAGGCTAAGGATAGGGGAGTAACCACCTATAACAAGCGCTCTAGACAAGTCAACTAGAAGGAAGGTCAGGAAGTTTTCCGGAAAAACTTTGCCTTAAGTAACTTCAAACAGGGCATTAACGCCAAATTCCTACCCAAATACCTGAAGTGTCGCGTGCTTCGAAAGATAGGCAATGCATTGTATGATCTCGAGGACCTAAACGGGAAATTGATAGGTCGCTTCCATGCTTCGGATATTCGTCCGCAATGAACCAACAAGGGCGTTTCTTTTGCCAATTTACAAATTGATTTTTTTTATATACCCACCAATTGGACTTTTTTTGTCTGGGCGTTTTGGCGGTCGGGGACATCTCGCCCAGTATTCTCCCCGAGCAATGACCTCATAGGTTGTTCACACGCGTACTCACCGAGGACCGTGAACACCCTGGCAGTCCACGTTTAGGTCGGACTAGCCTTTCGGAGTTTGGACGAGTTCTCCATATCAAAATGTCTACATTTTTTTTTTTTGCCTTTCTGTGGGGGCGATAGCCACTAGAAATCATCTTTCGGAGTTTTGACGAGTTCTCCATAACAAATGTCTAATTGCCGCAAAGCCCTTTTAAACTAGGAAACATAAATATTCCCAACTTGACTTAATTTTTTTTTGATGGACCTATGTTGCCCGGCTAGCTTCGTAGTAGGACTTTGAGACTCTAATCTCAGGGGTGAGTCGTGCCCCACGTTGCTTGTCGTCGGAGATCCCTGGCGATAGCTTCCCACAGATGATCCGGTTTCCTGTTCGCTTCATCGTCAGGCCTTCAAAGCGAAGCAGGTTTGTTACGGTCTGCTGCTGCGGTCTACGGCTATGATCCACTTGGGAGCGTGTTCACGTAAACACACCTAGCGATGTGGCGAAAGTGGCAATAAAAAAATATCGAAAACCGGAAAAAGACAGACCGGCCATCACTACGGAAAAAATCGGCCTTTTTGGCATTGAGTTTCCGGCAGATAGATACGAGGACAAAAAAAGGAAAAATTTGGTTGGAAGATCCTAACCTTATTTTTTCTTATTTTTTTGAAGTTGGGAAAAAATTTTGGTTGCCACTAGCGTTGTGATCGGTTGTGTCGCGAGTGGTGGGCAGGTGGCTATAACTGGTGAGATTAACTTGCACAACCAAGGTAATACAAGCGAATGAGCCACGTAGAAATAACTATGGGCGTAGATGGTTGCATCGAGGTTGAAAACAAAACCATATCTAAAACGTGAAACTGCCATGCAGCTCAGCGCACCTAAATTCCTTACGCCAAAAGTGCTAATAGTTTCGTCGAAATATGAATTTAAATGCACTAAGGCTGGAGAGCAGCAACCAGAACAGGAAATTTTAAATACTGTACATGCGCTCAATTTGAGAATATTAAACAACGTGAATTTGGGTGGTGTAGTAAAATTTGAGAAAGTCGAGAGGCAACAACAACAATAGAAAAAAAAAACAGGGTTTTCCACCACACTTAAAAGTCGGGAACCTCAACCGCCACCAACAGCACCACTACCGCGCGCTAAGGCCGCATGCTACCAAAAAGCACCAACAACTGCCACCAAAGCACTGACGCGCTAACACCACAAGCGCAAAATTCACGCTCTATCACCGCAAAAGGGCGCTGCCCCCTCGACCGCGCCAACCACGAGTGCAACTACCACGGGACTCCGCCAAACACACGCGCAACCACCACCAGACTTACAGAAACCACCAGCTACAACAACAACAGCAGGGCCGCAATTACAGTGCTGCAACAATAGCGCCGACAACTACCAGATTCGACAACAACTACAGCCCTGCAGCAACAACAGCGCAACACCTCACCAGCAACAACAAGAACAACGACATCATCAGGAAGCACGCCGGCAGAAGCCCACACTACAGCCTCTTACCGGCTAACTAAGCACCAGCATACCGGCTGAGTCGCTGCCAACGTAGTTAGAAACTAGTTATTTAGTTATGTAACAAAATTACAAATTAAGCATTAATCACATATAATGACGCATACACATGAGTCGACATAAAGAACGCCAAAGCGGCAGTATTTAAAAAAAAAATAAAAAAAAAAAACGCATAAACAAAACATAGCAAAAAGTTTTTCAGATAACGAATCGAACAATGTTTTAGTATGCGCCTATGTACATATGTGTATATATTTTATGAAGTATTGATACTCAGCTAAGACAAGCACTATTACAAAGAATCCTACATACAAATATGTACCTGTAAGGGACTTTTAAAGGATTTATAAAACCAACAAAGGAAAACATAACTACCAATTACATAATAATGAAATTAATTGATGTACGTTTCATATACTCAAAAAAAAAACATATGCACACACATACATACTTGTACATAAATGTTGCATTGATATGTAAGAATGTTCACGCAAATTAAAACAAGTGAAGACATTAAATAACGCATACAAATAACAGAATGTTGGCCCAATTATTTTCATTTTTTTTTATATACATATTAAATATACATTCATTTAACTTGCTGCTGCATTCTTAGCACTATGCACGATCAAAAAGAAAAACTCAACAGAAGCCAAAATAAAGCTACATGTATTTGAGTATAGATAGCTGAAAAATGTGCATACAAAGTATGCAGTTGCAAATAGGAAACTTAAAATTTTATTAGCAATAACATTTTCTCTTTTAAATAATCAAATACATAACTAATGAAAGGTGAAGTGAATGACCCACAGAACCAAATCAATAAGAAAAAAAAGGGGTCATAAGTATTAGTTTAAATTAGTTATGTGCTTGTTTGTTCATATCTAGGTATGCATACAAATGTACTATGTACCTATGTCTGAATTTCTTTTTATATACCATACCTTATATCTAACCAAAATAATTGACCGACATTTGAGCGTTCGCATTGTTTTTGGAGCGGGATTTATTTAGGGATTGCGATAAACTTGAATGTGAGTAGGCCTGCTGCACAAATTTCATTTTTACATCCGAACCCCCCCCCCCACCACCCCCCCCCCCCCCATGTATTTATATTTTTTTTTTTTCCAAGTTACGTATGTACGTATATGAAGAGGAATTCATAGTACAACTAAGCCTTGTTGCATCCTAATGCCACAGTTATTATAAGCCTGAAATTTAAATAAACAATACTACTAAGAAAAATTTAATAGTACGTACCACCAAATAAGAATTTGGAAATTTTTCCTTGTTAATTTATTTATTCATAATTATATATATATACAATTTTCATTTTGCCTAATTCCACCCGTACTATATATTATTTTTTTTTGTTGTTGTTAATGTAGTTAATGGCGAAACAAAAAAAAGATGAATTATAAATAAATGTTGTAATTGAAATGGGAATGCTGGCATTCAATTTTATTTAGGAGGCACTTAAGGCATACAGGTAAGGGGCCACCGAAAAATAGGTGCGTCGGTGGCCATGGTTATTTCAGGGTGGGGATAATGCACCGGGCGTCGCAACACCACCCGCGGCGCCCCTCTGTATATTCGGCCCTTTATGTTTATTTTCCCTTTGGGCATTTTATTTTAATTTCAGCAGTTTTTTTTGAATTTGGTTTTTCAGAGTTTGGTAACCGGTCGTGTCCGGTTCGGTAATTTTTTTTTGCGCCAGTTTTTTTGAATTTTAGATTTTTGAATTTTTGGAATGTCTAACGGTCTGTCCGTGGCATCCGATTCGACCGGATATCGTTTTAGCTTGAATTTATAAGCGTTTTGAGTTGTCTCTGCGCTTCTGTCAGGTTTTTTTGAATTTGACAGCTGTTAGTTTTAAATAGGCATGTTATGACCATTTTCTCTGGTTATGGCGCAGGAACAGTAAGGTTGGCAAGGACCCGCCCCAGCCGACAATGACTAGCCACTGTGCACCAACACATCATGCCGACCGCCTTCCTTACTGCTTCCTTTGTAAATGCGTTTCCATAACAGACTTTGAAGGTAGGCATAAAAGGTCCCTCCGTCACTTGTTTTGCTCCAAAAGATGTCATTTGAAATGCACTGTTATACGCACGAATGTTTTCTAAAAAGTGCTTTGGCTGCGAGTGATCACCGTTGAGCAGAGCTTTCAAAACATTAGGCGGATTTAGGAAAATTTCATAACTGACCTTTCCATTGGAACAACACATTCAAACCGTTTATTTTTGGAATTTAAGGGCTTCACACAATCTGTATTTCAAATTCATTTCGCCAATTAATGAGTAGTTAGCATAATATACTAAAGGGTTATATGCAAAAGCACTTTTTGTCTTAGTAATCCCGGAGAGTAAGCTGTTACCTACATCAATATTTGCGGGAAGCTCTTCAGAGTCATTTTGTTAGCGTATGTCGCACGCGGTCAACATGCAGGCGAACTTGGCGATTTCCTCTGCCTCCAACTGCCGTATTCCGCGTATTCTTTCCCTCTCATTGGCCCTGTATGTTTCTTGATCTTCACCTAGCGTTCGTAATTTTCTGCAGTCATAACTATACTGATGCGTTGTTGGTTGCTACTTTGCAGCATTCTAGTAATGTTATGGCGATGTCGATCATTTAACAAACGTTCCTAACGATGCCAAAACGTTTCATTACTTGTTTGGCATAACCTTGGACATGATGAGCGGATGCGCTGCTCATTTAACCGGGACTCCATTTCGACTACAGGTTCAGAACCTCGAGACAATATGTGGGGCTCTCGGTCATTGCTGAGTCGTGTATGTTGTTCTTCTTCATTTTCAAAGAAGCGATTTAAAAATGTCCTAATTTGCTGCGTACTTAAACGAATTTCTCTCTCAGGGGAGGTTTCTAATTCGCGCGACAGCGCGTGACGATCACGATCAGCCAATTGCCTATTGGCCCTTTGTTCACTTGTTTCCTGTGACCTTAAGTTTGCTTGGCGGATGCGCTGCTCATTTAACCGGGACACCCTTTCGAAAACAGGTTCATAACCTCGAGACAATATGTGGCTTTCTCGGTCATTGCTGAGTCGTATAAGTTTATCTTCTTCATTTTCAAAGAAGCGATTTAAATTTGTCCTAACTTGCTGCGTGCTTAAACGAATTTCTCTCTCAGGGGAGGTTTCTAATTCGCGAGACAGCGCGTGACTTTCACGATCAGCCATCTGCCTATTGCCCCTTTGGTCACTTGTTTCCTGTGACCTTAAGTTTGCGGAGCGGATACGCTGATCATTTAGCCGGGACTCTCTCTCGACAACAGGTTCAGAACTTCGAGAACTTCGTGCTCTCGGTCAGTGCTGAGTCGTGTATGTCGACCTACACTGCTTTCAAAAAATCGATTTAAATTAGTCCTAACTTGCTGCAAACTAAGACGAATTTCTCTTTCGTGCGGTGCTTCCAATTCGCGCGACAAAGCATGGCGTTCCCTATCAATATGTTGGCGCGCATCACTTTCGGAAGGAGTTTCCATAGACCTGATAAATGCTATACGTTCTCTATTTGCCGAAAGCCTCGTTTCATAATTTTCACTCGATTCTTGTGCTCGCATTGGTCTTAACCTCTTAGCAGCTTTAGTACGTTTAGATAAATTTGAACGCCTTTTGGGCATAGTGTTTCTAAAAATAATGCAATGAAAATGAAATGGGCACATAACAAATAACCTTTCCGACATTTGGCATTACCGCATTTACGAAAATTTTATTTAGTGTATGTGTAAGACAACCAATCGCACACCTACCAAAGCATCGAAGTACACACGAAAACTTTGCCACCTGTCAGCGAATAGATAAATCGAATTGCACCAAAAGGTTTGAGTCCCGGATTAACGCGTGTAAAAGGTTTAAAATCTTAGCTAAATGTATTTCATATTGTAGGTAAATTTATAGATTTTGGAGCAAATACATTTTGACCGATAACTCAGTTATCGATTAATTTATCGAAATATCACAAAAATCAAATGAAACCTTTGACCTTCCTCTATTGTTTGATGCGCATATTGTACGCATATTTAGAGGTTTTATGTAACCTCATTTTAACCGATTATCGTAATATGGCAGCGTGAAATCTTTTTTTTTTGGTACGCCACTGTATCTATTCATGGATTTGATTTTTAATTTATATGAAATTGAAAAAAAACTTTGCAAAGGCATTCTTTGATATTTGTTTGGAAACTAAGTGCATTTTCGTTGGTTTTTCAAAAAAAAAAAATCCTTAAAAGTAGCTTAATTATAGCTTAAACAACTATATATTTTTTCTTTCTCACGCGATTTTAATGAAATAAGTTCTAGATTCCCTTCTGGGTTACAGGTTATCCATCTGTGAAAGTCTAATAAAAATCCATTCCTTAGTTTCCGAGATTATCGATATCATACAGACAAACAGAAAAAAGTGGTTCCGATGGATTCTACGACATTCCAAACATCAAGGACACTAATTTTTTTTAGAAATCTTGGATGTACAGACACGATTTTCTAGAGATTCATTATATTATAGATAGATAGAAGAAGATAGATTTCCTTCGTTTTACAAAAAAAAAAAATTCTTAACAGTAGCTTAATTATAGCTTAAACAACTATATCTTTTTTTGTTTCTAACGCGATTTTAATGAAATAAGTTCTAGATTCCCTTCTGGATTAGAGGCTATCCATCTGTGAAAGGCTCATAAAAATCAATTCGTTAGTTTCCGAGATTATCGATATCATACAGAAAAACAGAAAAAGTGGTGCCGATGGATTCTACGACATTCCAAACGTCAAATACACTCATTTTTTTGGAAATCTTGGATGTACAGACACGATTTTCTAGAGATTTATTATAGTATAGATAGATAGATAGAAGATAGATAGATAGATAGATAGATTGTAGGTAAATTTATAGATTTTGAAGCAAATACATTTTGACCGATAACTCAGTTACCGATCAATTTATCTAAATACCAAAAAATTCAAATGAAACCTGTGATCTTCCTCTATTGTTTGATGCCCATATTGTACGCATATGTAGAGGTTTTAGGTAACCTCATTGTAACCGATTATCGTAATATGGTAGCGTGAAATATTTTTTTTTGGTACGCCACTGTATCTATTCATGAATTTGATTTTTAAGTTATATGAAATTGAAAAAAAACTTTGCAAAGGCATTCTTTGATATTTGTTTAGAAACTAAATGCGTTTTCCTTCGTTTTTCAAAAAAAAATCCTTAAAAGTAGCTTAATTATAGCTTAAACAACTATATCTTTTTTGTTCCTCTCGCGATTTTAATGAAATAAGTTCTAGATTCCCTTCTGGATTACAGGCTATCCATCTGGGAAAGTCTCATAAAAATCTATTCGTTAGTTTCCGAGATTATCGATATCATACAGACAAACAGGCATCTGTGTTGCTGTCTGGAAATTTGGCACTCGTTAGGGCGAATTTTGGCTTCCAACCAGAGGAGTACATGTGCATGTGGTAGACCTCGTTTTTGCCACTCAACGCTGTACATAAAGCACAAAGCTGACCCAAACAGATTCTCCTTTGTAATTAGGCGTATTAGAGCTTTAAGTTTTAAGTAGAACACTCTAGCTATTATGTCGTGATGATCGTATGCATTTTGACAAGGCAAAAGTTGCTGTGTAATTTCAGCCCACTTCGGATATGTTGTCATCGTTATAAAGAGATCAGGCTTTCCATATTTTCTAACGTAGCAAAAAGCATCTTGTGTACGTTCGTGCATGTATCGTGGACCTCCCGTAAAACTGGACGGAAGTATTACTAATCTGCCCAAATTTTCTGTACCTCCATCTTATTGCATATCACCACGTAAGTGCACATACTCCTCAGCACGCAACCGTTTTTGATTAGTCCGTATGTAAACCAAACGCTCGGTTTCAATTTTAGCATACATATCGACGATAAACTGATTAAATAGTCCACGAAATCTTTGCAAGTATACAAAACTGTTTGCTCTTATCTGTAGCATGTATGCATAAAACTGTTGTGACGACAACTTTTTATGTGGGTTTGTCAATCTAGTAGTAGGGTTAATTTGATGTAATTCAAAGTTATATCCATCTTCCCCGTGACAAAAAATTAATGGGTATTGAAGCGAATCGTATGATCGGTGTGTCTCTTATATAAGATGAAGACGATCTTCATGAGTGCGCAAAACGATATAGCGCTTTTCACACTCTTGGCCAACTAAAACAATTGCAACTTAATTTGTAGTAGGAGGATTGTACCTTCTTGGATGTTCTGTTGCGGACTTTTTATCAGCACATATTACAAATTTATAATTATTATTTTGCTCTTCGGGAACGATATCAAGGGCATTTTTAAAATTGCGAACGTATGGATTTACATCATGTAACATATTTTGCAGGATAGATATCAGACTACGATTAAGTTGTGGAAAGTTTTCGTTTCTAATAGCCGCCTGATCTTCATAATTCGCTGCGAAATATATTTGCAGGGACTTTGGGTCATTCTCGGGTAACAATGAACCAATAAGGTGATAAACCTGCCTTGGACTTTGAAGGTAGGCATAAAAGGTCCCTTCGTCACTTGTTTTGCTCCAAAAGATGTCATTTGAAATGCACTGTTATACGCACGAATGTTTTCTAAAAAGTGCTTTGGCTGCGAGTGATCACCGTTGAGCAGAGCTTTCAAAACATTAGGCGGATTTAGGAAAATTTCGTAACTGACCTTTCCATTGGAACAACACATTCCAACCGTTTCTTTTTGGAATTTAAGGGCTTCACAAAATCTGTATTTCAAATTCATTTCGCCAATTAATGAGTAGTTAGCATAATCTACTAAAGGGTTATATGCAAAAGCACTTTTTTCTTAGTAATCCAGAAGAGTAAGCCGTTACCTACATCAATATTTGCGGGAAGCTCTTCAGAGTCATTTTGTTCCCTATTTAGCGTATGTCGCACGCGGTCAACATGCAGGCGAACTTGGCGATTTTCCTCAGCCTCCAACTGCCGTATTCCGCGTATTCTTTCTCTCTCGTTGGCCCTGTATGTTTCTTGATCTTCACCTAGGCGTTCGTAATTTTCTGCAGTCATAAATATACTGATGCGTTGTTGGTTGCTACTTTCCAGCATTCTAGTAATGTTATGGCGATGTCGATCATTTAACAAACGTTCCTCACGATGCCAAAACGTTTCATTACTTGTTTGGCATAACCTTGGACATGATGAGCGGATGCGCTGCTCTTTTAACCGGGACTCCATTTCGACTACAGGTTCAGAACCTCGAGACAATATGTGGCGCTCTCGGTCATTGCTGAGTCGTATACGTTGTTCTCCTTCATTTTCAAAGAAGCGATTTAAATTTGTCCTAATTTTGCTGCGTACTTAAACGAATTTCTCTCTCAGGGGGAGGTTTCTAATTCGCGCGACAGCGCGTGACGATCACGATCAGCCAATTGCCTATTGGCCCTTTGTTCACTTGTTTCCTGTGACCTTAAGTTTGCGGAGCGGATACGCTGATCATTTAGCCGGGACTATCTCTCGACAACAGGTTCAGAAATTCGAGAACTTCGTGCCCTCGGTCAGTGCTGAGTCTTGTATGTCGACCTCTACTGCTTTCAAAAAATCGATTTAAATTAGTCCTAATTTGCTGCAAACTAAGACGAATTTCTCTTTCGTGCGGTGCTTCCAATTCGCGCGACAAAGCATGGCGTTCCCTATCAATATGTTGGCGCGCATCACTTTCGGAAGGAGTTTCCATAGACCTGATAAATGCTATACGTTCTCTATTTGCCGAAAGCCTCGTTTCATAATTTTCACTCGATTCTTGTGATCGCATTGGTCTTAACCTCTTAGCAGCTTTAGTGCGTTTAGATAAATTTGAACGCCTTTTGGGCATAGTGTTTCTAAAAATAATGCAATGAAAATGAAATGGGCACATAACAAATAACCTTTCCGACATTTGGCATTACCGCATTTACGAAAATTTTATTTAGTGTATGTGTAAGACAACCAATCGCACACCTACCAAAGCATCGAAGTACACACGAAAACTTTGCACCACCTGTCAGCGAATAGATAAATCGAATTGCACCGAAAGGTTTGAGTCCCTGATTAACGCGTGTAAAAGGTCTAAAATCTTAGCTAAAAGTATTTCATATTGTAGGTAAATTTATAGATTTTGGAGCAAATACATTTTGACGGATAACTCAGTTATCGATTAATTTATCGAAATATCACAAAAATCAAATGAAACCTGTGACCTTCCTCTATTGTTTGATGCCCATATTGTACGCATATTTAGAAGTTTTAGGTAACCTCATTTTAACCGATTATCGTAATATGGTAGCGTGAAATAATTTTTTTTTGGTACGCCACTGTATCTATTCATGAATTTGATTTTTAATTTATATGAAATTGAAAAAAAACTTTGCAAAGGCATTCTTTGATATTTGTCTAGACACTAAGTGCATTTTCCTTCGTTTTTCAAAAAAAAAAAATCCTTAAAAGTAGCTTAATTATAGCTTAAACAACTACATCTTTTTTGTTTCTCGTGCGATTTTAATGAAATAAGTTCTAGATTCCCTTCTGGATTACAGGCTACCCGTCTGTAAAAGTCTCATAAAAATCTATTCGCTAGTTTCCTAGATTATCGATATCATACAGACAAACAGACAAATAGAAAAAAGTGGTGCCGATGGATTCTACGACATTCCAAATGTCAAGTACACTCATTTTTTTTCGAAATCTTGGATGTACAGACACGATTTTCTAGAGATTTATTATAGTATAGATAGATAGATAGATAGATAGATAGATAGAAGATAGATAGATAAATAGATAGATTGTAGGTAAATTTATAGATTTTGGAGCAAATACATTTTGACCGATAACCCAGTTATCGATAAATTTATCGAAATATCACAAAATTCAAATGAAATCTGTGATCTTCCTCTATTGTTTGATGCCCATATTGTACGCATATTTAGAGGTTTTAGGTAACCTCATTTTAACCGATTATCGTAATATGGGAGCATAAAATAATTTTTTTTGGTACGCCACTATATCTATTCATGAATTTGATTTCTAATTTATATGAAATTGAAAAAAACTTTGCAAAGGTATTCTTTGATATTTGTTTGGAAACTAAGTGCATTTTCCTTCGTTTTTCAAAAAAAAAAAATCCTTAAAAGTAGCTTAATTATAGCTTAAACAACTATATCTTTTTTGTTTCTCACGCGATTTTAATGAAATAAGTTCTAGATTCCCTTCTGGATTACAGGCTATCCATCAGAGAAAGTCTCATAAAATCCACTCGTTAGTTTCCGAGATTATCGATATCATACAGACAAACAAAAAAAAAGTGGTGCCGATGGATTCTACGACATTCGAAACGTCAAGTACACTCAGCTTTTTTAGAAATCTTGGACGTACAGACACGATTTTCTAGAGATTGATTATAGTATAGATAGATAGATAGAAGATAGATAGATAGATAGATCGATTTTAGGTAAATTTATAGATTTTGGAGCAAATACATTTTGACCGATAACTCAGTTATCGATTAATTTATCGAAATATCACAAAATTCAAATGAAACCTGTGATCTTCCTCTATTGTTTGATGCCCATACTGTACGCATATTTAGAGGTTTTAGGTAACCTCATTTTAACCGATTATCGTAATATGGGAGCGTAAAATAATTTTTTTTGGTACGCCACTGTATCTATTCCTGAATTTGATTTTTAATTTATATGAAATTGAAAAAAAACTTTGCAAAGGCATTATTTGATATTTGTTTGGAAATTAATTCCTTTTCCTTCGTTTTTCAAAAAAATAAAAAATCCTTAAAAGTAGCTTAATTATAGCTTAAACAACTATATCTTTTTTGTTTCTCACGCGTTTTTAATGAAATAAGTTCTAGATTCCCTTCTGGATTACAGGCTATCCATATGTGAAAGTCTCATAAAAATCCATTCGTTAGTTTCCGAGATTATCGATATCATACAGACAAACAGACAAACAGAAAAAAGTGGTGCCGATGGATTCTACGACATACCAAACGTCAAGTACACTCTTTTTTTTTTTAGAAATCTTGGATGTACAGACACGATTTTCTAGAGATTAATTATAGTATAGATAGATAGATAGATGGATAGAAGATATATAGATAGATAGATAGATTGTAGGTAAATTTATAGATTTTGGAGAAAATACATTTTGACCGATAACTCAGTTATCGATCAATTTATCTAAATACCACAAAATTCAAATGAAACCTGTGATCTTCCTCTATTGTTTGATGCCCATATTGTACGCATATTTAGAGGTTTTAGGTAACCTCATTTTAACCGATTATCGTAATATGGCAGCGTAAAATAATTTTTTTTTTGGTACGCCACTGTATCTATTCATGAATTTGATTTTTAATTTTTATGAAATTGAAAAAAAACTTTGCAAAGGCATTCTTTGATATTTGTTTAAAAACTAAATACATTTTCCTTCGTTTTTCAAAAAAAAAAATCTTTAAAAGTAGCTTAATTATAGCTTAAACAACTATATCTTTTTTGTATCTCACGCGATTTTAATGAAATAAGTTCTAGATTCCCTTCTGGATTACAGGCTATCCATCTGTGAAAGTCTCATAAAAATCCATTCGTTAGTTTCCGAGATTATCGATATCATACAGACAAACAGACAAACAGAAAAAAGTGGTGCCGATGGATTCTACGACATTCCAAACGTCAAGTACGCTCATTTTTTTTTAGAAATCTTGGATGTACAGACACGATTTTCTAGAGATTTATTATAGTATAGATAGATAGATAGATAGATTGTAGGTAAATTTATAGATTTTGGAGCAAATAAATTTTGACCGATAACTCAGTTATCGATTAATTTATCTAAATATCGCAAAATTCAAATGAAACCTGTGATCTTCCTCTATTGTACGCATATTTAAAGGTTTTACGTAACCTCATTTTAACCGATTATCGTAATATGGTAGCGTGAAATAATTTTTTTTGGTACGCCACTGTATCTATTCATGAATTTGATTTTTAATTTATATGAAATTAAAAAAAACTTTGCAAAGGCATTCTTTGATATTGGTTTGGAAACTAAGTGCATTTTCCTTCGTTTTTCAAAAAAAAAAAAAAAAAATCCTTAAAAGTAGCTTAATTATAGCTTAAAGAACTATATCTTTTTTGTTTTTCACGCGATTTTAATGAAATAAGTTCTAGATTCCCTTCTGGATTACAGGCTATCCACCTGTGACAGTCTCATAAAAATCCATTCGTTAGTTTCCGAGATTATCGATATCATACAGACAAACAGAAAAACACTCATTTTTTTTTAGAAATCTTGAATGTACATACACGATTTTCTAGAGATTTATTATAGTATAGATAGATAGATAGAAGATAGATAGATAGATATATTGTAGGTAATTTATAGATTTTGGAGCAAATACATTTTGACCGATAACTGATTTTCGATTAATTTATCTAAATATCGCAAAATTCAAATGAAACCTGTGACCTTCCTCTATTGTTTGATGCCCATATTGTACGCATATTTAGAGGTTTTAGGTAACCCCATTTTAACCGATTATCGTAATATGGCAGCGTGAAATAATTTTTTTTTGGTACGCCACTGTATCTATTCATGAATTTGATTTTTAGTTTATATGAAATTGAAAAAAAAACTTTACAAAGGCATTCTTTGATATTTGTTTGGAAACTAAGTGCATTTTCCTTCGTTTTTCAAAAAAAAAAATTCTTAAAAGTAGCTTAATTATAGCTTAAACTACTATATCTTTTTTGTTTCTAACGCGATTTTAATGAAATAAGTTCTAGATTCCCTTCTGGATTACAGGCTATCCATCTGTGAAAGTCTCATAAAAATCCATTCGTTAGTTTCCGAGATTATCGATATCATACAGACAAACAGAAAAAAGTGGTGCCGATGGATTCTACGACATTCCAAACGTCAAGTACACTCAGTTTTTTTTTTAGAAATCTTGGATGTACAGACACGATTTTCTAGAGATTTATTATAGTATAGATGAGGATTAAATCTGCAAATGCAAAAACATTTTCGGGCAAATTTGCCATTAATTGTTATAAATGAATTTAGTTAGTTTCAACTCTATATTTGTGAATTCATGTTTTCTTGAAAACAACTAAAATAAAAACCAAATAATCTGTTAAATAAAGACTTTAGTATTTACGTGTAAGTAAAATTTGCCACAAAAAAGGAGCCGTTCAAAAATTAATTCTATTTAAGTTTTTTGGTACGCTAGAAATTATTTTGGAATAGTTTTTAGGATTTTGGTAAAGGCTATTATAGGTAAGTGGCAACATTGGGTACCATATTTGTATGTACGTGAAACATTTGTGCTTTCGAATTTAGCAGGGAATCATAAAGGTTTAGGTCTTTGAAATTCGCATTAGAACACTTAGATAATTTTTCCCAAAGATGGCGCGGTTGTGCACGAAAATTAATTTCGATGTTTGTATGAATTGTTCGAATTTACAAAAAACTTTTTCTATTAATTATAAACAAATAGAGTAATATTTGTTAACAAAAATAGGCCTATGCACTGCATCTGATCAATACGAATCGATTCATATAATTTTTATATGATTTTACGTATGCTAAGTATGCAAAACAGCCCATCAATTGATTGTATGGAAATTTTGTTAGCGTATTAATATACAGATAGTGGGTGAAATACTGCCTATGCAATACGGGCGCCATGATGCCGGTTGCCGTTTTCACCTAAAATCAAGGGACTTTTTTTTCGTTTAATATACAACGTGAAAATTTCCGATTCAGTCAAGTTGCATTTAAATAATAATAAACTAAGTTGAAATAAACGAATATATAATAAAGTAAAATAAGAAATAAAATAAATTAGCATAAAAGATAATATAAAAAATTTAATGTTATATTTTTGTAAATTTTTTGTTTTTTGTTCAGTATAAGACGTACTTTATTTAAAATGAGGATTAAATCTGCAAATGCAAAAACATTTTCGGGCAAATTTGCCATTAATTGTTATAAATTAATTTAGTTGGTTTCAACAAAAGTTAACTCATTATTTGTGATTTCGTGTTTTCTTGAAAACAACTAAAATAAAAAACAAATAATCTGTTAAATAAAGACTTATGTCTTTACGTGTAAGTAAAATTTGCCACAAAAAATGGGCCGTTCAAAAATGTATTCTAAATAAATAAAAATAAATGTAAGGCGCGATAACCTCCGAAGAGATCTAAGGCCGAGCTTCTCTTCCAATTTTCGTCGTGCTCCTCTTGATTTTTCCCTACAAATTGGCCGGACGGGACCTACATGTTTTTATGCCGACTCCGAACGGCATCTGCAAGGCAGATGAGTTTTCACTGAGAGCTTTTCATGGCAGAAATACAATCGGAGCGCTTGCCAGACACTGCCGAGGGGCGAACCCGCTTAGAAAAATTTTTTTCTAATTGAAAAATTTTATTTCTAAAATTTTGATGTTGCTTTGCCCGGGAGTTGAACCAAGGGCATACGGTGTGATAGGCGGAGCACGCTACCATCACACCACGGTGGCCGCCAATTTATTCTATTTAAGGTTTTTTTGGTACGCTACAAATTATTTTGGAACAATTTTTTAGGATTTTGGTAGAGGCTATTATAGGTAAGTGGCAACATTGGGCA
This sequence comes from Eurosta solidaginis, assembly GCF_040869045.1. Lineage (NCBI taxonomy): Eukaryota > Metazoa > Arthropoda > Insecta > Diptera > Tephritidae > Eurosta > Eurosta solidaginis. The sequence continues at coordinate 211,356,578 of NC_090324.1, read as the reverse complement.
CCATATTTGTATGTACGAGAAGCATTTGTGCTTTCGAATTTAGCAGGGAATCATAAAGGTTTAGGTCTTTGAAATTCGCATTAGAACACTTAGGTAATTGTTCCCAAAGATGGCGCGCTTGTGCACGAAAATTAATTTCGATATTTGTATGAATTGTTCGAATTTCCAAAAAACTTTTTCTATTAATTATAAACAAATAGAGTAATATTTGTTAACAAAAAAAGGCCTATGCACTGAGGCTGATCAATACGAATCGATTCATATAACTTTTATATGATTTTACGTATGCTAAGTATGCGAGACAGCCTCTCAATTGATTGTATGGAAATTTTGTTAGCGTATTAATATATAGATAGTGGATAAAATACTGCCTATGCAATACGGCCGCCATGGTGCCGGTTGCCGTTTTCACCTAAAATCAAGGGACTTTTTTTTCGTTTAATATACCACGTGAAATTTTCCGATTCAGTTAAGTTGCATTTAAATAATAATAAACTAAGTTGGAATAAACGAATATATAATAAAGTAAAATAAGAAATAAAATAAATTAGCATAAAAGACAATATAAAAAATTTAATGTTATATTTTTTAAATTTTTTATTTTTTGTTCAGTATAAGACGTACTTTATTTAAAATGAGGTTTAATCTGCAAATGCAAAAACATTTTCGGGCAAATTTGCCATTAATTGTTATAAATGAATTTAGTTAGTTTCAACAAAAGTTAACTCATTATTTGTGATTTCATGTTTTCTTGAAAACAACTAAAATAAAAAACAAATAAACTCTTAAATAAAGACTTATGTATTTACGTGTAAGTAAAATATACCACAAAAAATGGGCCGTTTAAAAATTAATTCTATTTAAGGTTTTTTGGTACGCTACAAATTATTTTGGAATAGTTTTTTAGGATTTTGGTAGAGGCTATTATAGGTAAGTGGCAACATTGGGCACCATATTTGTATGTAGGTGAAACATTTGTGCTTTCGAATTTAGCAAGGAATCATAAAGGTTTAGGTCTTTGAAATTCGCATTAGAACATTTAGATAATTGTTCCCAAAGATGGTGCGCTTGTGCACGAAAATTAATTTCGATATTTATATGAATTGCTCGAATTTACAAAAAACTTTTTCTTTTAATTATAAACAAATAGAGTAATATTTGTTAACAAAAATAGGCCTATGCACTGAGGCTGATCAATACGAATCGATTCATATAACTTTTATATGATTTTACGTATGCTAAGTATGCGAAACAGCCTGTCAATTGATTGTATGGAAATTTTGTTAGCGTATTAATATATAGATACCGGGTAAAATACTGCCTATGCAATACGGCCGGCATGATGCCGCATGCCGTTTTCACCTAAAATCAAGGGACGTTTTTTTTTCGTTTAATGTACAACGTGAAATTTGCCGATTCAGTCAAGTTGCATTTAAATAATAATAAAGTAAAATAAGAAATAAAATAAATTAGCATAAAAGACAATATAAAAGATTTAATGTTATATTTTTGTAAATTTTTTGTTTTTTGTTCAGTATAAGACGTACTTTATTTAAAATGAGGATTAAATCTACAAATGCAAAAACATTTTCGGGCAAATTTGCCATTAATTGTTATAATTGAATTTAGTTAACTCTATATTTGTGATTTCATGTTTTCTTGAAAACAACTAAAATAAAAAAAAAATAATCTGTTAAATAAAGACTTATGTATTTACGTGTAGGTAAAATTTGCCACAAAAAAATGGGCCGTTCAAAAATTAATTCTATTTAAGATTTTTTGGAACGCTACAAATTATTTTGGAACAGTTTTTTAGGATTTTCGTAGAGGCTATTATAGGTAAGTGGCAACATTGGGCGCCATATTTGTATGTACGTGAAACATTTGTGCTTTCTAATTTAGCAGGGAATCATAAAGGTTTAGGTCTTTGAAATTCGCATTAGAACACTTAAATAATTGTTCCCAAACATGGGACGCTTGTGCACGAAAATTAATTTCGATATTTGTATGAATTGTTCGAATTTACCAAAAAATTTTTCTTTTAATTATAAACAAATAGAGTAATATTTGTTAACAAAAATAGGCCTATGCACTGCGGCTGATCAATACGAATCGATTCATATAACTTTTATATGATTTTACGTATGGAAATTTTGTTAGCGTATTAATATATAGATACGGATATGACAATAGAAATAGAAACCAAAATAGTAACAACAGTAAAACGTGTTCAAATAAAAATAGCATTAACAATAGAAGTAATAATTCAAGATCATCAAACGGTAGAGGTAGAAACGCAAACGTTCGCGCTTTAAACGCGAGTGCCCCTCAGGAGCGAACACTGGGGAGGACGAACGAAGCGAGTAAGCGAGTCACAAAAATTTTGTTCTTTCCTAGTAGACACTCAAGCCGAAATTTCTTTAATAAAGCTATCATGTGTACACAGTAATATTTCCTTAAATACAAAGGACATTATCAACATTACCGGTGTTACTTCCAATTCAGTTTCCACTTTAGGTAAAATTACAGCAAATTTAAATTTTTCTAACTTTTCTATTAAACATACTTTATATGTAGTAAAGACTTTAATATTCCATCCGATGGCATACTGGGTAAAGATTTTCTGAAAATTAACAAATGCATTATTAATTATGAAAGAAATAGTATTTCGTTTTGGGTAGGTAATGAAAAAGTCGCGATACCAATCCTACACGGAACAGAAAGTGACATTTGCATCATTCCTCCAAGATGTGAAATATTCCGACTTTTTGATTTAGGAGATTCAACCGAACCCCTTTTCGTGGACTCGCAGGAATTTGAAAAAGGTGTTTTCACAGCAAGGTGCATTGTTAATTCCAGTAACCCAATAATTAAATTCATAAATACCACGGATGATATAAAGTATATGAAAAGAGAAAGTATTCGGACAGAAAAACTTTCAAATTATAATGTTTATACAATTAACAAGACAGAAACAGAAGAAAAACGTACGAAAAACTAATTTCGATTTTAAAAAAATCAAATACCTCAACATGCTCCAAGTAAATTAATTGACCTTTGCATAGATTATGCCGACATTTTGCTCTTGACACGGACAACATGACTTTAAATAACTTCTACGAGCAAAAATTAAGATTGACAGACGACGAACCGGTATATGTTAAAAACTATAGATTGCCATACTCTCAACGTGAAGAAATAAATCGCCAAGTAAATACAATGTTAGACAACGATTTGATTGAACCCAGTTATTCCAATTACAATAGTCCCTGGATTGTAGTCCCAAAGAAAGATACTAATGGTCAAAAAGTTTATCGTATGTGCGTAGATTTTCGCGCGGTAATCAAAAAACTCATTGCTGATAAATTCCCACCAGCTAGAGTTGACGATATTTTAGATAATCTCGGTAGGACAAACTATTTTTCCACATTAAATCTTTTTTCTGGATTTCATCAAATTCCTTGCATCCTGACTCACGTGACATTACTTCATTCAGCACTGACCGAGGTGCATTTGATGGAAAGTGCTTCCATTCGGTTTAAATATAGCAAAAAATTCATTCTCACGAGTGATGACAATAGCTTTTTCGGTCATACTACTCAATGTCGCATTTCTGTACGTCAACGATATTATCGTCATTCGTTGTAGTGAAGCACACCATATTAAAAATCTTTCAAAAGTTTTCGATACTTGTAGGTCTTTCAATCTCAAGCTTATCCCAAATAAATGCAACCTTTTATGACCAGAAGTTACATTTTTAGGTCATAAATGTTAAGCTAAAGGTTTGTTGCCAGACGACTCCAAAATAAACGCAAATAAAAAGTATACAACACCATCTGACAAAGACGCGGTACGACGATTTGTCGAGTTTGCAAACTATTACAGACGGTTTATACCTAATTTTGTGTCTCTGGCAGCGCCTCTAAATCGATTAAGCAGAAAAAGATTTGAATTTGTATGGGATGTAGAGTGCGAAAGAGCATTTTTATCTTTGAAAGCAGCATTACTTTCACCAAAATTACTTGAATATCCAGATTTTACTAAACAATTCATTATTACCGTTGATGCTTCCACAACTGGATGTGGCGTTATTTTAAGTCAAGAACAGCAAGGCAGTGATTTACCAATTTGCTTCGCTTCTAAAGCATTTAATAAAGCAGAGCAGAAAAAACCAATTATAGAGTTGGAACTCTTAGCTATTTACTTTGCAATCAAGCAATTTCGTCCGTTTATGGCACCCATTTTATTGTGAAATCCGATCATAGACCTCTAGTATACCTATTCAACATGAAAGACCCCTCTTCAAAACTTTCGAGAATTAGGCTAAAATTAGTGGAATATAGCTTTACTATAGTTTATATTAAAGGTAAATAAAACGTTGGTGCTGATGCACTATCGCGCATTACAATCGATGAGATTAAGGAATCGAACAAACAAATTTTAGCAGTACAGACAAGATCAATGACAAAACATCAAAACGATGAAAACCTTCCTAGGATAACAGACAAAAACGACGAAAAACAACTTACTTTACATATCTACGACAAATTTTCATTTAATTTTTCGAAAAAAGTACCACGGATAAGATCTTAAATTACTTACGATAAAAATAATAAATCAACAAAATTGAGAATTATTGCGCATATAAAACATAAAAAACTCGAGTTACTTTGTTTTGAGCTTGTTAACGAAATAATGACTTTAGAGAAATTACTTTCGAGGCTCGAATCAGAAGCCGACAAACGCAAAATACTGTTGTACCACATTCGACACCAGGGGAAATCTAGCTGACGCTGACTTTGGACGGATGACGAACATACGGACCTAGCACACTCATTACGACCTTGCTAAGGTGCAACGCCATAACACACCGAACCTTTAAAAGATTTTTTGTTTCATAAGGAGAAAATAAATTTCATACCACTTTACACATCGGTTGTACATACATGAGTATTACTTAAATAAGTCTACATGTATATGTATCTCTACGCCATTTAATTTTTTTTTCTCAAACAGATATGCACATATATTCATATGGATTTGAAAATACCTTTTTAATAAACATATTTAGAAGTATTGTTAGAACTACTCACACGTCTATTTTATTGATTAGTTCATTTCCTAAGTTTTTTTTATAGTTATTAGAGGTGCAAATTTTCTTCACCAATTTCTACCGGGTTATCCGGTTAAATAAATTATCATCATAAAGTCAACATGGATTCAAAATTAATAGTTTTACACTTGCTTCTCGAGTTTTTTTTATTGCCTTAGTTTTTTTATATATTAATTATTCTGAATTAATTTACCCAAACAAAAAAGAAAGAAAAAAAATTTAAAATACTCAGTCAAGGAATTTTTTTTAAGAATATTTCCTTTTTATTGAATTTGAATAATAACAATAATAAACTTAGTTTAGTTAAGAGCCAAAAAATAGTGAATTGAATTATTGCTTTTCCCAATTTTTTTTTTATTTTTTTTTATATTATTGTTTTCCTTTTAAGGAATTGAAAGAAAAAAAGAAAAAAACATTTTTTTGCCTGAATTCTACTTTTAAAGTTCCTGACATCGTTAACCTAATATATAATCGAGATTAAGTTTCAAACAAGCATTTTACTAGTGCTTGCTCAGGTATTCAAGTTATTTGTATGTATACGTAGTGTTTTTCATATACACTTAACCTCGTCAGAAATTTACATCACCCCGGTAGTGATTAGGTTAAAACATCTTGAATTTACCCCGGCTTGAGTTGTAAGCATTCAACAGATTCTAACTTTTTGATTGTGCGTACACGCTATATTTCACCTGGATTTACTGAATTTCATTTCGTGCGAGTTTTTTCCCTTCTCCCATTCCTCGTATTTTTAATAAAAATTCCTTGTGAGTTTTTTCACTTCTCCCTTTCCTCCTATTCTGAACAATGTTCGAAAAAGCGGAAACTGGTTATGGGAGAAAAGTAGGTAATCAGACCAATTCTAAACTTTCTCGCGGAATTTTGTTCTCGCGGATTTTTTTATTCCCGCTGAAAAATTCCTCCAATTCTTTTCTCCTAGGGAGAAGAATAATTGGGGAATAGGAATTTCGAATTTTCGAAGTCACCTGTTTTGTCAATTGAAATTTCGTAGCGCATTTCTTATTTTGTTTAAAAAATTTTAAAGTTTAGTTTTTTAATTATTAATTATTAATCCCTAGAACAATAATTCGAAGGCGGAAAAGAAAAATTTTAGGTAATTCTATGCGACAGCATGACACTGCTAATACGCGTCCAAAAATATCGAGAGAGAGGTGTCAAACGACGCGCCTGACATCAGTATTAATAATCCGAAACCGGAAAATAAAAATTTTAACTCATTCAAAAGATATTAACGAAAAACCGAAAAAAGACCCGCGGGTCCTTCCGAAACCGGGGGTGAAATCCATAGTATTTTTGCGCAAAACACCTTTCTGCGTTGGCGGCCTTGGGCCGCGCTTATAAAAAATAACCCTGGACTACGCCATGCCAAGTCCGGGTGTGTGGTATAACCGTGGCTACCGCCACGGTGATGCAAAATTTTTTTGGTGGGTACAAACACAACAAAAACCACATGAAAATCGCCAACTTCAACTGCAAATATCTCCGGACAGAGATACAACTTTCTTTTCCGCCTTCGGATAGTTTTTTCCGAGATTAATACGCGTCTTTTGACATCTCTTGATGATTTGAGAGGTGTCGAAAGAGGCCTATTAATCTCGAGAACAATAATCCGTAGGCGGAAAAGAAAAATTTTATATCTGTCCGGAGATATTTGCAGTTGAAGTTGGCAATTTTCATGTGGTTGTTGTTGTGTGTATCCACAAAAAAGAAGTGCACCCAGAGTCTAGTTGAGGTGCCAATTTTTTTTGTGGGTACAACATTACAACAACCACATGAAAATCACCAACTTCGGTAATAGTCTAGTTGAGGGGTCGACTGCTAATACGGATTATGGTTATTATAAAAAATTACCTGGTTGGGTCCAACACCAGTTTGGAGACCAAAACTATATCCGGTAAAAGTCTAGTTGAGGGGTCGACTGCTAATACGCTACCAAAAATATCGAGAGAGGTGTCAAAAGACGCCTATTAATCTCGAGAACAATAACCCGAAGGCGGAAAAGAAAAATTTTATTTCTGTCCGGAGATAGTTGCAGTTGAATTTGGCGATTTTCATGTGGTTGTTGTCGTAGTACCCACAAAAAAATTGTGCATCACCGTGGTGGTAGCCACAGTTATACCATATACCCGGACTTGGCATGGTGTAGCCCAGGGTTATTTTTTATAAGCGCGGCCGGTAATTGTCTAGTTGGGGGGTCGACTGCTAATACGCTACCAAAATATCGAGAGAGGTGTCAAACGACGCGTCTTGACATCAGTATTAATAATCCGAAGGCGAAAAATTTAAACTCGTTCAAAAGATATTAACGAAAAACCGAAAAAAGACCCGCGGGTATCTCCGAAACCGGGGGTGCGATCCATAGTATTTTTGCGCAGAACACTTTTCTGCGTTGGCGGCCTTTGGCCGCGCTTATAAAAAATAACCCTGGGCTACGCCATGCCAAGTCCGGGTGTGTGGTATAACCGTGGACACCGCCACGGTGATGCACATTTTTTTTGTGGGTACTACAGAACAACAACCAATGAAAATCGCCAAATTCAACTGCAACTATCTCCGGACAGAGATAAAATTTTTCTTTTCCGCCTTCGGATTATTGTTCTCGAGATTAATAGGCGTCTTCTGAAACCTCTCTCGAAATTTTTGGTAGCGTATTAGCATTCGAACCATCAACTAGACTTTCACCGTGCGGCCGAAGGCCGCCAACGCAGAAAGGTGATCTGCGCAAAAATGCTATGGATCTCACCCACGGTTACGGAGGTACCTGCGGGTCTTTTTCGCTTTTTCGTTAATATCTTTTGAACGAGTTAAAATTTTTCGCCTTCGGATTATTAATACTGATGTCAAGACGCGTCGTTTGACACCTCCCTCGATCGTTTTGGTAGCGTATTAGCAGTCGACCCCTCAACTTCAACTGCAAATATCTCCGGACAGAGATACAATTTTTCTTTTCCGCCTTCGGATTATGGTTCTCGAGATTAACTGGCGTCTTTTGACACCTCTCTCTATGTTTTTGGTAGCGCATTAGCAGCCGACCCCTCAACTAGAGGTTTACCGCGCGGCCGAAGGCCGCCAACGCAGAAAGGTGTTTTGCGCAAAAATGCTATGGATCTCACCCCCGGTTTCGGAGGTACCCGCGGGCTTTTTCGGTTTTTCGTTAATATCTATTCATCGAGTTAAAATTTTTCGCCTTCGGATTATTAATACTGATGTCAAGACGCGTCGTTTGACACCTCCCTCGATCGTTTTGGTAGCGTATTAACAGTCGACCCTCAACTAGACTATTACCCTATATCCGCACAAAACACTTATGTTAACAATTTTTTTTTGTGCTTACGCCAACATTACAACATAAAAAAAAAACATTACAACAACCACATGAAAATCACCAATTTCAACTTCAAATATCTCCGGATAGGTGTTTTGCGCAAAAATACTATGGATTTCACCCCCAATTTCCTAGGGACCCGCGGGTCTTTTTTCGGTTTTTCGTTAATATCTTTTGAATGAATTAAAATTTTTATTTTCCATTTTCGGATTATTAATACTGATGCAAAGGCGCGTCGTTTGACACCTCTTTCGATATTTTTGGACGCGTATTAACAGTGTCATGCTGTCGCATATAATTACCTAAAATTTTTCTTTTCCGCCTTCGAATTATTGTTATCGAGATTAATAAGCGTCTTTTGACACCTCTCTCGATATTTTTTGACGCATATTAGCAGTCTCATGCTGTCGTAAATTACCATTTTTTCTGTATCTGGCGGTCTTCACATGTGTAGATTATGGCTTTTTCTGGTTAAAATTCTAGTTGAGGGTCGATTGCTAATACGCTACCAAAAATATCGAGAGGTGTCAAAAGACGCGTATTAACCTCGAGAACAATAATCCGAAGGCGGAGATGTTGCAGTCCGGAGATATTTGCAGTTAAGCTTGACGATTTTCATGTGGTTGTTGTTGTGTTCATACCCACAAAAAAATTGTGCATCACCGTGGCGGTAGCCAGACTTTTACCGCGCGGCCGAAGGCCGCCAACGCAGAAAGGTGTTCTGCGCAAAAGTGCTATGGACCTCACCCCCGGATTCGGAGGTACCCGCAGGTCTTTTTTTCGGTTTTTCGTTAATATATTTTGAACGAGTTAAAATTTTTCGACTTCGGATTATTAATACTGATGTCAATAGGCGTCGTTTGAAACCTTTCTCGATAGTTTTGGTAGCGTATTAGCAGTCGACACCCCAACTAGACTTTTTCCGTCGCGCTTATAAAAAATAAGGTAATAGTCTAGTTATGGGGTCGACTAATAATACGCTAACAAAAATATTGAGAAAGGTGTCAAAAGACGCGCATTAATCTCGAGAACAATAATCCGGTGGCGGAAAAGAAGAATTGTATCTATGTCCCGAGATATTTGCAGTTGAAGTAGGCGATTTTCATGTGGTTGTTGTTGTGTTCGTACCTACAAAAAAAATTGTGTATCACCGTGGCGGTAGCCACGGTTATACCACACACCCGGACTTGGCATGGCGTAGCCCAGGGTTATTTTTTATGGTAATCGTCTTGTTGAGGGGTCGACTGCTAATACGCTACCAAAAATATCGAGAGAGGTGTCAAACGACGCGTCTTGACATCAGTATTAATAATCCGAAGGGAACAATTTTAACTCGTTCAAAAGATATTAAATAAAAACCGAAAAAGCCGCGGGTACCTCCGAAACCGGGGGTGAAATCAACAGCATTTTTGCGCAGAAAACCTTTCTGCGTTGGCGGCCTTCGGCCGCGCGGTAAAAGTGTAGTTGAGGGGCCAGCTGCTAATGCGCTGCCAAAAATATCGAGAGAGGTGTCAAAAGATGCCTATTAATCTCGAGAACAATAATCCGAAGGCGGAAAAAAAATTTTATATCTGTCCGGAGATATTTGCAGTTGGCGATTTTCATGTTGTAGTTGTTGTTGGTACACACAAACAAATTGTGCATCACCGTGGTGGTAGCCACGGTTATCCCACACACCCGGACTTGGCATGGTGTAGCCTAGGGTTATTTTTTATAAGCGCGGCCGGTAATAGTCTAGTTGAGGGGTCCACTGCTAATACGCTACCAAAAATATCGAGAGGTGTCAAAAGGCGCATATTAATCTCGAGAACAATAATCCGAAGGCGGAGATGTTGCAGTCCAGAGATATTTTCAGTTGAAGTTGACGATTTTGATGTGGTTGTTGTTGTGTTTGTACCCACAAAAAAAATTGTGCACCACCGTGGCGGTAGCCAGGGTTATTTTTTATAAGTGCGGCCTGTAATAGTCTAGTTGAGGGGTCGACTGCTAATAAGCTTATACCACACACCCGGACTTGACATGGCGTGGCCCAGGATTATTTTTTATAAGCGCGGCCGATGGCCGCCAACGCACAAAGGTATTATGCCCAAAAATTATCAGTACTGATATAAAGACGCGTCGTTTGACACCTCTCTCGATATTTTTGGAAGCGTATTAGCAGTCGACCCCTCAACTAGACTATTACCTTTTTCTGATTATGTACATACCTACGGTTAGCGAGCCGCACGGTATTAAGAATGCGTTAATTATTTCTATCATATTTCTTTAAGGTAGTAGTCTAGTTGAGGGTCGACTGCTAATACGCTACCAAAAATGGTAATAGTCTAGTTGAGGGGTCGACTGCTAATGCGCGTCAAAAAATAGCGAGAGATGCGTCACAAGACGCGTACTAATCTCGAGAACAATAATCCGAGGGCAGAAAAGAAAAATTTTATCTCTGTCCGGAGATAGTTGTAGTTGAAGTTGGCGATTTTCATGTGGTTGTTGTTCGTACTCACGGTTATACCACATACGGTACGGACTTGGCATGGTGTAGCCCAGGGTTATTTTTTATAAGCGCGGCCGGTAATAGTCTAGTTGAGGGGTCGACTGCTAATACGCTACCAAAAATATCGAGAGAGGTGTCAGAAGAAGCGTCTTGACATCAGTATTAATAATCAGAAGACGAAAAATTTTAACTCGTTCAAAAGATATTAACGAAAAACCGAAAAAAGACCCGCAGGTACCTCCGAAACCGGGGTGAGATCCATAGCATTTCTGCGCAGAACACTTTTCTGTGTTGGCGGCCTTCGGCCGCGAGGTAAAAGTCTAGTTGAGGCGTTGGCTGCTAATGCGCTACTAAAATATGGAGAGAGGTGTCAAACGACGCGTCTTGACATCAGTATTAATAATCCGAAGGCGAAAAATTTTAACTCGTTCAAAAGATATTAACGAAAAACCGAAAAAAGACCCGCGGGTACCTCCGAAACCGGGGGTGAGATCCATAGCATTTTTGCGCAGAACACCTTTCTGCGTACGGTGATGTCCTTCTGCGTTCACAATTTTTTTTTGTGGGACAAATTACAACAACGGTTGGTTTCGGTTTCGGTTTCGGATTATTGTTGTCGAGATTAATACGCGTCTTTTGACACCTCTTTCGATATTTTTGTACGCGTATTAGTAGTGTCATGCTGTCGTATAAAATTACCAAATTTTATCTATCCGGAGATATTTGAAGTTGAAGTTGGTGCTTTTCATGTGGTTGTTGTAATGTTGGCGTAAGCACAAATAAAAATTGTGAACATAAGTGTATTGTGCGGATATAGGGTAATAGTCTAGTTGAGGGGTCGACTGTTAATACGCTACCAAAAATATCGAGAGGTGTCAAAAAACGCGTATTAATCTCGAGAACAATAATCCGAAGGCGGAGATGTTGCAGTCCGGAGATATTTGCAGTTAAAGTTGACGATTTTCATGTGGTTGTTTTGTTTTCGTACCCACAAAAAAAATTGTGCATCACCGTGGCGGTAGCAACGGTTATATCACACACCCGGACTTGGAATGGCGTAGCCCAGGGCCATTTTTTATAAGCGCCGCTGAAGGCCGCCAACGCAGGAAGGTATTCTGTCCAAAAGTTATCAATAATGATGTCAAGACGCGTCGTTTGACACCTCTCTCGATATTTTTGGTAGCGTATTAGCAGTCGACCCCTCAACTAGACTATTACCGGCCGCGCTTATAAAAAATAACCCTGGGCTACACCATGCCAAATCCGGGTATGTGGTATAACCGTGGCTACCACCACGGTGATGGACAATTTTTTTTTGGGTTCAAACAACATCAACCATATGAAAATTTCCAACTTCAACTGCAACTATCTCCGGACGGACATAACATTTTTCTTTTTCGCTTTCGGATTATTGTTCTCGAGATTAATAGGCGTCTTTTGACACCTCTCTCGATATTTTTGGTACCGTATTAGCAGTCGACCCCTCAACTAGACTTTTACCGGATATAGTTTTGGTCTCCAAACCGGTGTTGGACCCACCCAGATAATTTTTTATAATAACCATAATCCCTATTAGCAGTCGACCCCTCAACTATACTATTACCGAAGTTGGTGATTTTCATGTGGTGGTTGTAATGTTGTACCCACAAAAAAAAATGTACCCCTCAACTATACTGTGGGTGGGATCCACAGTATTTTTGCGCAGAACACCTGTCTGCGTTGGCGGCCTTGGGCCGCACTTATAAAAAATAACCCTGGGCTACGCCATGCCAAATCCGGGTGTGTGGTATAACCGTGGCTACCACCACGGCGATACACATTTTTTTTGTGTGTACAACACAACAACAACCACATGAAACTCGCCAACTTCAACTGCAAATATCTCCGGACAGAAATACAAATTTTCTTTTCCGCCTTCGGATTATTATTTTCGAGATTAATAGGCGTCTTTTGACACCTCTCTCGATATTTTTGGTAGCGTATTAGCAGTCGACCCCTCAACTAGACTTTTACCGGATATAGTTTTGGTCTCCAAACCGGTGTTGGACCCACCCAGGTAATTTTTTATAATAACCATAATCCGTATTAGCAGTCGGCCCCTCAACTAGACTATTACCGAAGTTGGTGATTTTCATGTGGTTGTTGTAATGTTGTACCCACAAAAAAAATTTACCCCTCAACTAGACTGTGGGTGGGATCCACAGTATTTTTGCGCAGAACCCCTTTCTGCGTTGGCGGCCTTCGGCCGCGCTTATAAAAAATGACCCTGGGCTGGGCCATGCCAAATCCGGGTGTATGGTATAACCGTGGCTACCACCACGGTGATGCACTTTTTTTTTGTGTGGGTAAAACACAACAACAACCACATGAAAATCGCCAACTTCAACTGCAAATATCTCCGGACTGAGATAAAATATTTCTTTTCCGCCTTCGGATTATTGTTCTCGAGATTAATAGGCGTCTTTTGACACAACTGTCGTTTTTTTTTGTAGTGCATTAGCAGCCGACCCCTCAACTAGACTTTTACCGCGCGGCCGTGGGCCGCCAACGCAGAAACCGGTTCTGCGCAAAAATGCTATGGATCTCACTCCCGTTTTCGGACGTACACGCGGGTAGTTTTTCGGTTTTTCGTTAATATCTTTTGAACGAGTTAAAATTGTTCGCCTTCGGATGATTAATACTGATGTCAAGGCGCGTCGTTTGACACCTCTCTCGATATTTTTGGTAGCGTATCAGCAGTCGACCCTCAACTAGACTATTACCCTATATCCGCTCAAAACACTTATGTTCACAATTTTTTTTGTGCTTGCGCCAACATTACAACAACCACATGAAAATCACCAACTTCAAATATCTCCGGATAGATAAAATTTAGTAATTCTATACGACAGCATGACACTGCTAATACGCGTCCAAAAATATCGAAGAGGTGTCAAAAGACGCGTATTAATCTCGAGAACAATAATCCGAAGGCGGAGATGTTGCAGTCAGGAGATATTTGCAGTTGAAGTTGACGATTTTCATGTGGTTGTTGTTGTGTTCGTACCCACAAAAAAAATTGTGCATCACCGTGGCGGTAGCCAGGGTTATTTTTTATAAGTGCGGCCGGTAATAGTCTAGTTGTGGGGTCGACTGGTAATACGCTTATACCACACACCAGGACTTGCCATGGCGTAGCCCAGGATTATTTTATATATGCGCGGCCGAAGGCCGCCAACGCAGAAAGGTATTATGCCCCAAAATTATCAATACTGATATCAAGACGCGTCGTTGGACACCTCCTTCAATATTTTTGGAAGCGTATTAGCAGTCGACCCCTCAAATAGACTATTACCTTTTTCTGATTACGTACATACCTACGGTTAGCGAGCTGCATGGTATTAAGAATGCCTTAATTATTTCTATCATATTTCTTTAAGGTAATAGATTAGTTGAGGGTCGCCTGCTAATACGCTACCAAAAATTGTAATAGTCTAGTTGAGGGGTTGACTGCTAATGCGCGTCAAAAATAGCGAGAGATGTGTCAAAAGACGCGTATTAATCTCGAGAACAATAATCTGAGGGCAGAAAAGAAAAATTGTATCTCTGTCCGGAGATAGTTGCAGTTGAAGTTGGCGATTTTCTTGTGGTTATTGTCCGTACCCACAAAAAAATTGTGCACCACCGTAGTGGTAGGCACTGTTATACCACATAGGGTACGGACTTGGCATTGTGTAGCCCGGGTTATTTTTTATAAGCGCGGCCGGTAACAGTCTAGTTGAGGTGTCGACTGCTAATACGCTACCAAAAATATCGAGAGAGGTGTCAAACGACGCGTCTTGACATCAGTATTAATAATCCGAAGGCGACAAATTTTAACTCGTTCAAAAGATATTAAAGAAAAACCGAAAAAAGACCCGCAGGTACCTCCAAAACCGGGGGTGAGATCAATAGCATTTCTGCGCAGAACACCATTCTGCGTTGGCGGCCTTCGGCCGCGAGGTAAAGGTCTAGTTGAGGCGTCGACTGCTAATGCGCTACCAAAAATATGGAGAGAGGTGTCAAACGACGCGTCTTGACATCAGTATTTATAATCCGAAGGCGAAAATTTTTAACTCGTTCAAAAGATATTAACGAAAACCCGAAAAAGACTGGCGGGTACCTCCGAAACCTAGGGTGAGACCCATAGCATTTTTGCGCTGAAAACCTTTCGGCGTTGGCGGCCCTTAACTAGTTAATAAATTAGGTAATAGTCTAGTTGAGGGGTTGACTGCTAATACGAGTCCAGAAATATCGAGAAAGGTGTCAAACGACGTGTCTTGACATCAGTATTAATAATCCGAAACCGGTAAATAAAAATTTTAACTCATTCAAAAGATATTAACGAAAAACCGAAAAAAAATCCCCCGGGTCCCTCCGAAACCGGGGGTGAAATCCGTAGTATTTTTTCTGCGTTGGCGGCCTTATAAATATAACCCTGGGCTACGCCATGCCAAGTCCGGGTGTGTAGTATAACAGTGGCTACCGCCTCGGCCGCCAACGCAGGAAGGTATTCTGCCCAAAATTTATCAATACTGATGTCAAGACGTGTCGTTTGACACCCCTCTCGATATTTTTGGTAGCGTATTAGCAATCGACTCCTCAACTAGACTATTACCGGCCGCGCTTATAAAAAATAACCCTGGGCTACACCATGCCAAGTCCGGGTATGTGGTATAACCGTGGCTACCACCACGGAGATGCACAATTTTTTTTTGGGTTCAAACAACAACAACCATATGAAAATTGCCAACTTCAACTGCAACTATCTCCGGACGGACATAACATTTTTCTTTTCCGCTTTCAGATTATTGTTGTCGAGATTAATAGGCGTCTTTTGACACCTCTCTCGATATTTTTGGTAGCGTATTAGCAGTCGACCCCTCAACTAGACTTTTACCGGATATAGTTTCGGTCTCCAAACTGGTGTTGGACCCACCCAGATAATTTTTTATAATAACCATAATCCGTATTAGCAGTCGACCCCTCAACTAGACTATTACCGAAGTTGGTGATTTTCATGTGGTGGTTGTAATGTCGTAGCCACAAAAAAAATTTACCCCTCAACTAGAATGTGGGTGGGATCCACAGTATTTTTGCGCAGAACACTTTTCTGCGTTGGCGGCCTTGGGCCGCACTTATAAAAAATAACCCTGGGCTACGCCATGCCAAATCCAGGTGTGTGGTATAACCGTGGCTACCACCACGGTGATGCATATTTTTTTGTGGGTACAACACAACAACAACCACATGAAACTCGCCAACTTCAACTGCAAATATCTCTATACAGAGATACAATTTTTCTTTTCCGCCTTCGGATTATTGTTCTCGAGATTAATAGGCGTTTTTGACACCTCTCTCGATATTTTTGGTAGCGTATTAGCAGTCGACCCCTCAACTAGACTTTTACCGGATATAGTTTTGGTCTACAAACCGGTGTTGGACCCACCCAGGTAATTTTTTATAATAACCATAATCCGTATTAGCAGTCGGCCCCTCAACTAGACTATTACCGAAGTTGGTGATTTTCATGTGGTTGTTGAAATGTTGTACCCACAAAAAAAATTTACCCCTCAACTAGACTGTGGGTGGTATCCACAGTATTTTTGCGCAGAACCCCTTTCTGCGTTGGCGGCCTTCGGCCGCGCTTATAAAAAATGACCCTGGGTGACGCCATGCCAAATCCGGGTGTATGGTATAACCGTGGCTACCACCACGGTGATGCACATTTTTTTTTTGTGGGTACAACACAACAACAACCACATGAAAATCGCCAACTTCAACTGCAAATATCTCCGGACAGAGATACAATTTTTCTTTTCCGCCTTCGGATTATTGTTCTCGAGATTAATAGGCGTCTTTTGACACCTCTCTCGATATTTTTGGTAGCGTATTAGCAGTCGACCCCTCAATTAGACTATTACCGGCCGCGCTTATAAAAAATAACCCTGGGCTACACCATGCCAAGTCCGGGTATGTGTTATAACCGTGGCTACCAGCACGGTGATGCATATTTTTTTTGTGGGTCAAACAACAACTTCAACTGCAACTATCTCAGGACGGACATAACATTTTTCTTTTCCGCTTTCGGGTTATTGTTCTCGAGATTAATAGGCGTCTTTTGACATCTCTCTCGATATTTTTGGTAGCGTATTAGCAGTCGACCCCTCAACTAGACTTTTACCGGATATAGTTTTGGTCTCCAAACCGGTGTTGGACCCACCCATGTAATTTTTTATAATAACCATAATCCGTATTAGGAGTCGACCCCTCAACTAGACTATTACCGAAGTTGGTGATTTTCATGTGGTTGTTGTAATGTTGTACCCACAAAAAGAATTTACCCCTCAACTAGACTGTGGGTGGGATCCACAGTATTTTTGCGCAGAACACCTTTCTGCGTTGGCGGCCTTCGGGCGCGCTTATAAAAAATAACCCTGGGCTACTCCATGCCAAATCCGGGTGTGTGGTATAACCGTGGCTACCACCACGGTGATGCACATTTTTTTGTGTGGGTACAACACAACAACAACCACATGAAAATCGCCAACTTCAACTGCAAATATCTCCTGAGGGAGATACAATTTTTCTTTTCCGCCTTCGGATTTTTGTTCTCGAGATTAATAGGCGTCTTTTGCCGCCAACGCAGAAAGGGGTTCTGCGCAAAAATGGTTTGGATCTCACCCCCGGTTTCGGACGTACCCGCGGGTATTATTTCGGTTTTTTGTTAATATCTTTTGAACGAGTTAAAATTTTTCGCCTTCGGATTATTAATTGTCAAGACGCGTCGTTTGACACCTCTCTCGATATTTTTGGTAGCGTATTAGCAGTCGACCCTCAACTAGACCATTACCCTATATCCGCACAAAACACTTATGTTCATAATTTTTTTTTTGTGCTTACGCCAACATGACAACAACCACATGAAAATCACCACCTTCAACTTCAAATATCTCCGGATAGATAAAATTTAGTAATCTTATACGACAGCATGACACTGCTAATACGCGTCCAAAAATATCGAAAGAGGTGTCAAAAGACGCGCATTAATCTCGACAACAATAATCCGAAACCGAAACCAACAGTTGTTGTAATTTGTCCCACAAAAAAAATTGTGAACGCAGAAGGACATCATTGTGGCGGTAGCCACGGTTATACCACACACCCGGACTTGGCATGGCGTAACCCAGGGTTATTTTTATAAGCGCGGCTGAAGGCCTCCAACGCAGAAAGGTGTTTTGTGCAAAAATACTATGGATTTCACCCACGGTTTTGGAGGGACACGCGGGTCTTTTTTCGATTTTTCGTTAATCAGCCCTATTCTGCATTTCGACTTGGATTGGAATTTTTTCGATTTGGAAATTTTGGTATTCTCTGTTCCAATCTCTTTCGATCCAGCTTCGTATCGTTCGATTTTTTGTATTCTGCATTTCGATCGCAGTTCCGTTTTTCTAAGTTGCAAATTAGTTTGCGGAAAAATATTTTCTTTTTATTTTTTTTACTAATTTTTAACAAAATTTTAACAAAAATGTAAGTAAACCTTGTTAAAAAACGTAGAAGGATTGATGATGATTGTTTTTTATTTGTTTCCAGGTCAAAAACAACATGTCGATGTCGAAGGCTTTGGACGTATTTGGCCCGCAAAAATAACACATACTTGAAAGCATCCTTGTTAAGTCGAAGGTTTTATTTGAACGTAAATAAGAAAATAAGTCATGTAACTTTACCACTTTTAAGTTCAATTTCTTGCAATTCGTCACTCATCTCAAATGGATTACACAAATCTCGCAATATTTGCCTTTCCATTCTCGCCTGGCAATTTTCGTATGCGTTGCTTTCCAACTCCATAAATAATGCCGCGGCTATTGATTTCATTATAATAGACAGCTATAATTTGTCTGTTCGTTAGGTCCATTTATATGCCAAAGTAAGCTGCCGGCGTAGAGGAAGGTGGAGCGAAAACGAAAACAATCCTTGCGGAAAGAATAAAAAAACTTTATAAAGTATTTTAGGCGAGTACAATGAAATTAGCATCCTTTAAATTCAGAAAATGTCAACTATATTCGTGCAGGAATCCGTTTTAACAAAACTTGGTGGCCACGGCAGGGAATTGGCCAAAAGAACGACAAAAACACACAATTATGAAAGCACTTCACTCAAAAAAATAACTCACTGCGGAAATATATTCTATTGCTTTTTTTTGTACAAAATGGCGTGGATAATAAAGTATAAACGTTTTTCAGTGTTTTTTTTTACAAATTTTCTTTAATTTATTTTGTTCCAATATTCACACATTCCGTACCAACAGCTGATTTCGAAAAATCATTAGCTCTTCCTCTTCTCTTAACAATTCCTTCGTAATGCAGAATACCAAACTTCGATTAAAGCTGGAGACATTGGTGCTTATCGGTAACCTTATAACAGCTGATTCGACCAACCTTATGAGAATCAATGCAATCGATTATTGGTGCCGCTAAGGTCGTATCCGTATCGTAGCCAACCAATTGGGTTTTGGTTTACCGTCGTAATGATAAACAGCTGATTACGTTAGGGATACGGATACAGCGATACGACATACGGCACCAATGACTCCGGCTTAAAGCGGAGCGTAGAACGGGAACGTAATCGAAATGCAGAATAGGGGTGAATAACTTTTGAACGAGTTAAAATTTTTATTTTCCGGCTTCGAATTATTAATACTGATGTCAACGCGCGTCGTTTGACACCTCTCTCGATATTTTTGGACGCGTATTAGCAGTGTCATACTGTCGCATAGGTTTACTTAAAATTTTTCTTTTCCGCCTTCGAATTATTGTTCTCGAGATTAATACGCGTCTTGTGACACATATCTCGCTATTTTTTGACGCGCATTAGCAGTCGACCCCTCAACTAGACTATTACCATTTTTGGTAGCGTATTAGCAGTCGACCCTCAACTAAACTACTACCTTAAAGAAATATGATAGAAATAATTAACGCATTCTTAATACCGTGCAGCTCGCTAACCGTAGGTATGTACATAATCAGAAAAAGGTAATAGTCTAGTTGAGGGGTGGACTGCTAATACGCTACCAATCTGGAGAACAATAATCCGAAGGCGGAGATGTTGCAGTCCGGAGATATATGCAGTTGAAGTTGACGATTTTCATGTGGTTGTTGTTGTGTTTGTACCCACAAAAGGAATTGTGCATCACCGTGGCATCATCCGAAGGCGAAAAATTTTAACTCGTTCAAAAGATATTAACGTAAAACCGAAAAAAGACCCGCAGTTACGTCCCAAACCAGGGGTGAGATCTATAGCATTTTTGGGCGGAACACCTTTCTGGGTCGGCGGCCTTAGGCCGCGCGGTAAAAGTCTAGTTGAGGGGTCGACTGCTACCAAAAATATCGCGAGAGGTGTCAAAAGACGCCTATTAATATCGAGAACAATAATCCGATGTTGGAAAAGAAAAATTGTATCTCTGTCCGGAGATTGTTGCAATTGATGTTGACGATTTTCATATGGTTTTGTCACACGCACAAAAAAATTGTGCATCACCGTGGTGGTAGCCACGGTTATACCAAAAACCCGGACTTGGCATGGCGTAGCCCAGTGTTATTTTTTATAAGCGCGGCCGAAGTCCGCCAACGCAGAAAGGTATTCTGCCCAAAACTTATCAATACTGATGTCAAGACGCGTCGTTTGACACCTCTCTCGATATTTTTGGTAGCGTATTAGCTGTCGACCCCTCAACTAGACTATTACCTTTTTCTCTTTATGTACATACCTACGATTAGTGAGCTGCACGGTATTAAGAATGCGTTAATTATTTCTATCATATTTCTTTAAGGTAATAGTCTAGATGAGGGGTCGACTGCTAATGCGCGTAAAAAAATAGCGAGAGAATTGTCAAAAGACGCGTATTAATCTCGAGAATAATCCGAAGGCAGAAAAGAAAAATTTTATCTCTGTCCGGAGATATTTGCAGTTGAAGTTGGAGATTTTTATGTGGTTGTTGTTGTTGGTACCCACAAAAAAAATGTGTATCACCGTGGTGGTAGCCACGGTTATACCACACAACCGGACTTGGCATGGTGTAGCCCAGGGTTATTTTTTATAAGCGCGGCCGGTAATAGTCTAGTTGAGCGGTCGACTGCTAATACGCTACCAAAAATAACCAGAGAGGTGTCAAAAGGCGCTTATTAATTTCGAGAAGAATAATCCGAAGACGGAATAGAAAAATTGTATCTCTGTCTGGAGATATTTGCAGTTGAAGTTGGCGATTTTAATGTGGTTGTTGTTGTGTCGTACCCACAAAAAAAATTGTGCATCACCGTGGTGGTAGCCACGGTTATACCAAAACCCGGACTTGGCATGGCGTAGCCCAGTGTTATTTTTTATAAGCGCGGCCGAAGTCCGCCAACGCAGTAAGGTATTCTGCCCAAAACTTATCAATACTGATGTCAAGACGCGTCGTTTGACACCTCTCTCGATATTTTTGGTAGCATATTAGCTGTCGACCCCTCAACTAGACTATTACCTTTTTCTGTTTATGTACATACCTACGATTAGTGAGCTGCACGGTATTAAGAATACGTTAATTATTTCTATCATATTTCTTTAAGGTAATAGTCTAGATGAGGGGTCGACTGCTAATGCGCGTAAAAAAATAGCGAGAGAATTGTCAAAAGACGCGTATTAATCTCGAGAATAATCCGAAGGCAGAAAAGAAAAATTTTATCTCTGTCCGGAGATATTTGCAGTTGAAGTTGGAGATTTTTATGTAGTTGTTGTTGTTGGTACCCACAAAAAAATGTGTATCACCGTGGTGGTAGCCACGGTTATACCACACACCCGGACTTGACATGGCGTTGCCCAGGGTTATTTTTATAAGCGCGGCCGGTAATAGTCTAGTTGAGGGGTCAACTGCTAATACGCTACCAAAAATATCGAGAGAGATTTCAAACGAGGCGTCTTGACATCAGTATTAATAATCCGTAGGCGAAAAATTTTAACTCGTTCAAAAGATATTAACGAAAACCCTGGTTGTTGTTGTTTGGACCCACAAAAAAATTGTGCATCACCGTGGCGGTAGCCACGGTTATACCTCACACCAGGACTTGGCATGGCGTAGCCCAGGTTTATTTTTTATAAGCGCGGCCGAAGTCCGCCAACGCAGAATCTAGTTGAGGGGTACATTTTTTTTGTGGGTACTACATTGCAACAACCACATGAAAATCACCAACTTCGGTAATAGTCTAGTTGAGGGGTCGACTGCTAATGCGGATTATGGTTATTATAAAAAATTACCTGGGTGGGTCCAACGCCGGTTTGGAGACCAAAACTATATTCGGTAAAAGTCTAGTTGAGGGGTCGACTGCTAATGGGCTACCAAAAATATCGAGAGGTGTCAAAAGACGCGTATTAATTTCGAGAACAATAATCCGAAGGCGGAGATATTGCAGTCCGGAGATATTTGCAGTTGAAGTTTACGATTTTCATGTGGTCGTTGTTGTGTTCGTACCCACAAAAAAAATTATGCATCACCGTGGCGGTAGCCACGGTTATACCACACACCCGGACTTGGCATGGCGTAGCCCAGGGTTATTTTTAATAAGCGCGGCCGAAGGCCGCCAACGCAGAAAGGTATTCTGCCCAAAACTTATCAATACTGATGTCAAGACGCGTCGTTTGACACCTCTCTCGATATTTTTGGTAGCGTATTAGCTGTCGACCCCTCAACTAGACTATTACGTTTTTCTGTTTATGTACATACCTACGGTTAGTGAGCTGCACGGTATTAAGAATGCGTTAATTATTTCTATCATATTTATTTAAGGTAATAGTCTAGTTGAGGGGTCGACTGCTAATGCGCGTAAAAAAATAGCGAGAGAATTGTCAAAAGACGCGTATTAATCTCGAGAATAATCCGAAGGCAGAAAAGAAAAATTTTATCTCTGTCCGGAGATATTTGCAGTTGAAGTTGGAGATTTTTATGCAGTTGTTGTTGTTGGTACCCACAAAAAGAAATTTTGTATCACCGTGGTGGTATCGAGAGAGGTGTCAAACGACGCGTCTTGACATCAGTATTAATAATCCGAAGGCGAAAAAATTTAACTCGTTCAAAAGATATTAACGAAAAACCGAAAAAAACCCGCAGGTACCTCCGAAACCGGGGGTGAGATCCATAGCATTTTTGCGCAGAACACCTTTCTGCGTTGGCGGCCTTCGGCCGTGCGGTAAAAGTCTAGTTGAGGCGTCGACTGCTAATGCGCTACCAAAAATATGGAAAGAGCTGTCAAACGACGCGTCTTGACATCAGTATTAATATTCCGAAGGCAAAAAAATTTAACTCGTTCAAAAGATATTAACGAAAAACCGAAAATAAAAACCCGCAGGTACCTCCGAAACCGGGGGTGAGATCCATAGCATTTTTGCGCAGAACACCTTTCTGCGTTGGCGGTCTTCCGCCGCGCGGGAAAAGTCTAGTTGAGGGGTCGACTGCTACCAAAAATATCGAGAGAGTTGTCAGAAGACGCCTATTAATATCGAGAACAATAATCCGAAGGTGGAAAAGAAAAATTGTATCTCTGTTCGGAGATATTTGCAGTTGAAGTTGGAGATTTTCATGTAGTTGTTTTTGTGGGTCCCACAAAAAAAATTTTGTATCACCGTGGTGGTTGCCACGGTTATACCACACACCAGGACTTGGCATGGTGTAGCCCAGGGTTATTTTTTATAAGCGCGGCCGGTATTAGTCTAGTTGAGGGGTCGACTGCTAATACGCTACCAAAAATATCGAGAGAGGTGTCAACCGACGCGTCTTGACATCAGTATTAATAATCCGAAGGCGAAAAAATTTAACTCGTTCAAAAGATATTAACGAAAACCCTGGTTGTTGTTGTTTGGACCCACAAAAAAATTTTGCATCACCGTGGTGGTTGCCACGGTTATACCACACACCAGGACTTGGCACGGCGTAGCCCAGGTTTATTTATTCTAAGCGCGGCCGAAGTCCGTAAACGCAGAATCTAGTTGAAGGGTAAATTTTTTTTGTGGGTACTACATTACAACAACCACGTGAAAATCACCAACTTCGGTAATAGTCTAGTTGAGGGGTCGACTGCTAATACGGATTATGGTTATTATAAAAGATTACCTGGGTGGGTCCAAACCGGTTTTGAGACTAAAACTATATCCGGTAAAAGTCTAGTTGAGGGGTCGACTGCTAATACGCTACTAAAATATCGAGAGGTGTCAAAAGACGCGTATTAATCTCGAGAACAATAATCCGAAGGTGGAGATGTTGCAGTCCGGAGATATTTGCAGTTGAAGTTGACGATTTTCATGTGGTTGTTGTTGTGTTTGTACCCACAAAAAAAATTGTGCATCACCGTAGCGGTAGCTACGGTTATACCACACACCCGGACTTGGCATAGCGTAGCCCAGGGATATTTTTTATAAGCGCGGCCGAAGGCCTCCAACGCAGAAATTTATTCTGCCCAAAACTTGTCAATACTGATGTCAAGACGCGTCGTTTGACACCTCTCTCGTTATTTTTGGTAGCGTATTAGCAGTCGACCCCTCAACTAGACTATTACCTTTTTCTGTTTATGTACATACCTACGGTTAGTGAGCTGCACGGTATTAAGAATGCGTTAATTATTTCTATCATATTTCTTTAAGTTAATAGTCTAGTTGAGGGGTCAAATGCTAATGCGCGTCAAAAAATAGCGAGAGAATTGTCAAAAGACGCGTATTAATCTCGAGAATAATCCGAAGGGAGAAAAGAAGAATTTTATTTCTGTCCGGAGAATATCTCCTGCAGTTGAAGTTGGAGATTTTTATGTGGTTGTTGTTGTTACCCACAAAAAAAAATTGTGTATAACCGTGGTGGTAGCCAGACTTGGCATGGTGTAGCCCAGGGTTATTTTTTATAAGCGCGGCCGGTAATAGTCTAGTTGAAGGGTCGACTGCTAATACGCTACCAAAAATATCTAGAGACGACGCGTCTTGACATCAGTATTAATAATCCGAAGGCGAAAAATTTTAACTCGTTCAAAAGATATTAACGAAACACCGAAAAAAGACCCGCGGGTACCTCCGAAACCGGGGGTGAGATCCATAGCATTTTTGCGCAGAACACCTTTCTGCGTTGGCGGCCTGCGGCGGCGCGGTAAAAGTCTAGTTTAGGGGTCAGCTGCTATTGCGCTACCAAAAATATCGAGAGAGGTGTCAAAAGAGGTCTATTAATCTCGAGAACAATAATCCGAAGGCGGAAAAGAAAAATTTTATCTACGCCCGGAGATATTTGCAGTTGAAGTTGGCGATCTTCATGTGGTTGTGATTGGGTGTACCCACAAAAAAATTGTGCATCACCGTGGTGATGATGATGATGGCATGATGTAGCCCAAGGTTATTTATTCTAAGCGCGGCCGAATTCCGCCAACGCAGAATCTAGTTGAAGGATAAATTTTTTTTGTGGGTACTACATAACAACAACCACATGAAAATCACCAACTTCGGTAATAGTCTAGTTGAGGGGTCCACTGCTAATACGGATTATGGTTATTATAAAAGATTACCTGGGTGGGTCCAAACCGGTTTTGAGACTAAAACTATATCCGGTAATAGTCTAGTTGAGGGGTCGACTGCTAATACGCTACCAAAAATATCGAGAGGTGTAAAAAAAAAGATGCGTATTAATCTCGAGAACAATAATCCGAAGGCGGAAAACAAAAATTTTATCTCTTTCCGGGGATATTTTCGGTTGAAGTAGGCGATTTTCTTGTGGTTGTGGTTGTTTGTACCCACAAAAAAAATTGTGCATCACCGTGGTGGTAGCCACGGTTATACCACACACCCGGACTTGGCATGGCGTAGCCCAGGGTTATTTTTTATAAGCGCGGCCGAATGCCGCCAACGCAGAAAGGTATTCTGCCCAAAAATTATCAATACTGATGTTAAGACGCGTCGTTTGACACCTTTCTCGATATTTTTGGTAGCGTATTAGCAGTCGACCCCTCAACTAGTCTATTACCGTATTTCGAAGTGTTTCAACGGAAACGGTGGAAATTTTTTGATAAACGATTAGCTTAACTTTAAGGTGCATCCTTCTAAATATGACACTGGCATTTCCATGACAGCATGAAACGTCGATGGGTTAGTGGAGAGTGAAAAAGTTCGAATGGTGAAATGGTCAACTCTGTCTTGAAGCACAAATAACCTACCCAGATTGCGCATTGCGAGTTCAAAATTGCCGCGTTCTGGGCATCTACGTCACAATTGACTTGAGCGAACAGCTGATATGCTGTTTTTATTGCAAAATGAAAGAGCATTTTTTGTGTAAATTTATTCTATTTTAATTAATTGTTTATCTAAAATGTTTTTAACCGTAAATGTATCCGAGAAATGTATCGTTCTTAGCGGTCAACTATAATTTAACATATCTATATATTGATACGCTAACAAAATTTCCATACAATCAATTGACAGGCTGTTTCGCATATTTAGCACACGTAAAATCATATAAAAGTTATATGAATCGAGTCGTATTGATCAGCCGCGGTGCATAGGCCTATTTTTGTTAACAAATATTACTCTATTTGTTTATAATTAATAGAAAAAGCTTTTTGTAAATTCGAACAATTCATACAAATATCGTAATTCATTATCGTGCACAAGCGCGCCATCTTTGGGAACAATTATCTAAATTTGCTAATGCGAATTTCAAAGACCTAAACCTTTATGCACAAGCGCGCCGTCTTTGGGAACAATTATCTAAGTGTTTAATGTGAATTTCAAATTTTATGTATCCCCGCTAAATTCGAAGGCACAAATGTTTCACCTGCATACAAATATGGTTTCCCATTGTTGCCGCTTACCTATAATAGCCTCTACCAAAATCCTAAAAAATTGTTCCAAAATAATTTATAGCGTACCAAAAATCTTAAATAGAATTAATTTTTGACCGGCCCATTTTTTGTGGCAAATTTTACCTACACGTAAATACATAAGTCTTTATTTAACAGATTCTTTCTTTTTTATTTTAGTTGTATCCAAAAAACATGAAATCACAAATAATGAGTTAACTTTTGTTGAAACTAATTTATTTATAACAATTAATGGCAAATTTGCTGGGAAATGTTGTTGCATTTGCAGATTTAATCCTCATTTTAGATAAAGGACGTCTTCTATTGAACAAAAACGAAAAAGTTACAAAAATATCACATTACATTTTTGATATTGCCTTTTATGCTAATTACTAAACAAAAAACGTCCCAAACACTTTTTTGATTTTAGGTCAGAGCGGCAGCCGGCATCATAGCGGCCGTCTTGCATAGGCTATATATTACTCACTATCTATGTATTAATACGCTAACAAAATTTCCATACAATCAATTGACAGGCTGTTTCGCATACTTAGCATACGTAAAATCATATAAAAGTTATATGAATCGATTCGTATTGATCAGCCGCGGTGCATAGGCCTATTTTTGTTAACAAATATTACTCTATTTGTTTATAATTAATAGAAAATTTTTTTGGAAATTCGAACAATTCATACAAATATCGAAATTAATTTTCGTGCACAAGCGCGCCATCTTTGGGAACAATTACCTAAGTGTTCTAATGCGAATTTCAAAGACCTAAACCTTTATGATTCCCTGCTAAATTCGAAAGCACAAATGCTTCACGTACATACAAATATGGTGCCCAATGTTGCCACTTACCTATAATAGCCTCTACCAAAATCCTAAAAAATTGTTCCAAAATAATTTGTAGCGTACCATAAAAACCTTAAATAGAATAAATTTTTGAACGGCCCATTTTTTGTGGCAAATTTTACTTACACGTAAATACATAAGTCTTTATTTAACAGATTATTTGTTTTTTATTTTAGCTGTTTTCAAGAAAACATGAAATCACAAATAATGAGTTAAATTTTGTTGAAATTAACTAAATTCATTTATAACAATTAATGGCAAATTTGCTGGGAAATGTTGTTGCATTTGCAGATTTAATCCTCATTTTAGATAAAGGACGTCTTCTATTGAACAAAAAAGAAAAAGTTACAAAAATATAACATTACATTTTTTATATTGCCTTTTATGCTAATAACGAAACAAAAAAACGTCCCAAAAATTTTTTGATTTTAGGTCAGAGCGGCAACCGGCATCATAGCGGCCGTCTTCATAGGCAGTATATTACCCACTATCTATATATTAATACGCTAACAAAATTTCCATACAATCAATTGACAGGCTGTTTCGCATATTTAGCACACGTAAAATCATATAAAAGTTATATGAATCGAGTCGTATTGATCAGCCGCGGTGCATAGGCCTATTTTTGTTAACAAATATTACTCTATTTGTTTATAATTAATAGAAAAAGTTTTTTGTAAATTCGAACAATTCATACAAATATCGTAATTCATTATCGTGCACAAGCGCGCCATCTTCGGGAACAATTATCTAAGTTTTCTAATGCGAATTTCAAAGACCTAAACATTTACGTATAAGCGCGACGTCTTTGGGAACAATTATCTAAGTGTTTAATGTGAATTTCAAATTTTATGTATCCCCGCTAAATTCGAAGGCACAAATGTTTCACCTACATACAAATATGGTTTCCCATTGTTGCCACTTACCTATAATAGCCTCTACCAAAATCCTAAAAAATTGTTTCAAAATAATTTATAGCGTACCAAAAAGCTTAAATAGAATTAATTTTTGACCGGCCCATTTTTTGTGGCAAATTTTACCTACACGTAAATACATAAGTCTTTATTTAACAGATTCTTTGTTTTTTATTTTAGTTGTTTTCAAAAAAACATGAAATCACAAATAATGAGTTAACTTTTGTTGAAACTAACTAAATTCATTTATAACAATTAAT
The DNA here is from genome assembly GCF_040869045.1 of Eurosta solidaginis. Classification (NCBI taxonomy): domain Eukaryota; kingdom Metazoa; phylum Arthropoda; class Insecta; order Diptera; family Tephritidae; genus Eurosta; species Eurosta solidaginis. Next base: position 211,327,736 of record NC_090324.1, on the reverse strand, counting down.
GGCAAATTTGCCCGAAAATGTTTTTGCATTTGCAGATTAAACCTCATTTTAAATAAAGTACGTCTTATACTGAACAAAAAATAAAAAATTTACAAAAATATAACATTAAATTTTGTATATTGTCTTTTATGCTAATTTATTTTATTTCTTATTTTACTTTATTATATATTCGTTTATTTCAACTTAGTTTATTATTATTTAAATGCAACTTAACTGAATCGGAAAATTTCACGTTGTATATTAAACGAAAAAAAAACGTCCCTTGATTTAAGTGAAAACGGCAACCGGCATCATGGCGGCCGTATTGCATAGGCAGTATTTTACCCACTATCTATATATTAGTACGCTAACAAAATGTCCATACAATCAATTGATAGGCTGTTTCGCATACTTAGCATACGTAAAATCATATAAAAGTTATATGAATATAGGCCTGTTTTTGTTAACAAATATTATTCTATTTGTGTATAATTAATAGAAAAAGTTTTTTGTAAATTCGAGCAATTCATACAAATATCGAAATTAATTTTCGTGCACAAGCGCACCATCTTTGGGAACAATTATCTAAATGTTCTAATGCGAATTTCAAAGACCTAAACCTTTATGATTCCCTGCTAAATTCGAAAGCACAAATGTTTCACGTACATACAAATATGGTGCCCAATGTTGCCACTTACCTATAATAGCCTCTAACAAAATCCTAAAAAACTGTTCCAAAATAATTTGTAGCGTACAAAAAGACCTTAAATAGAATTAATTTTTGAACGGCCCATTTTTTGTGGCAAATTTTACTTACACGTAAATACATAAGTGTTTATTTAACAGATTATTTGTTTTTTATTTTAGTTGTTTTCAAAAGAACATGAAATCACAAATAATGAGTTAACTTTTGTTGAAACTAACTAAATTCATTTATAACAATTAATGGCAAATTTGCCCGAAAATGTTTAAATAAAGTACGTCTTATACTGAACAAAAAACAAAAAATTTACAAAAATATAACATAAAATTTTTTGTACTGTCTTTTATGCTAATTTATTTTATTCCTTATTTTACTTTATTATTATTTAAATGCAACTTGACTGAATCGGAAAATTTCATGTTGTATATTAAACGTAAAAAAACGTCCCATGATTTTACGTGAAAACGGCATCCGGCGTCATGGCGGCCGTATTGCATAGGCAGTATTTTACCAACTATCTCTATATTAATACGCTAACAAAATTTCCATACAATCAATTGACAGGCTGTTTGGCATACTTAGCATACGTAAAATCATATAAAAGTAATATGAATCGATTCGTATTGATCAGCCGCAGTGCATAGGCCTATTTTTGTGAACAAATATTACTCTATTTGTTTATAATTAATAGAAAAAGTTTTTTGTAAATTCGAACAATTCATACAAATATCGTACGTCATTTTCGTGCACAAGCGCGCCATCTTTGGGAAAAATTATCTAAGTGTTCTAATGCAAATTTCAAAGACCTAAACCTTTATGCAAAAGCGCGCCGTCTTTGGGAACAATTATCTAAGTTTTCTAATGTGAATTTCAAATTTTATGTATACTCGCTAAATTCGAAAGCACAAATCTTCCTCCTCATTGTTGCTGCTTACCTATAAAAAAAGCCTTTATGATTCCCTGCTAAATTCAAAAGCACAAATGTTTCACGTACATACAAATATGGTGCCCAATGTAGCCACTTACCTATAATAGCCTCTACCAAAATCCTATAAAGCTGTTCCAAAATAATTTGTAGCGTACCAAAAAACCTTAAATAGAATAAATTTTTAAACGGCCCATTTTTTGTGGCATATTTTACTTACACGTAAATACATAAGTCTTTATTTAAGAGATTATTTGTTTTTTATTTTAGTTGTTTTCAAGAAAACATGAAATCACAAATAATGAGTTAACTTTGGTTGAAACTAACTAAATTCATTTATAACAATTAATGGCAAATTTGCCCGAAAATGTTTTTGCATTTGCAGATTAAACCTCATTTTAAATAAAATACGTCTTATACTGAACAAAAAATAATAAATTTACAAAAATATAACATACAATTTTTTCTATTGTCTTTATGCTAATTTATTTTATTTCTTATTTTACTATATTATATATTCGTTTATTTCAACTTAGTTTATTATTATTTAAATGCAACTTAACTGAATCGGAAAATTTCACGTTGTATATTAAACGAAAAAAAAACGTCCCTTGATTTTAGGTGAAAACGGCAACCGACACCATGGCGCCCATATTGCATAGGCAGTATTTTACCCACTATCTATATATTAATACGCTAACAAAATTTCCATACAATCAATTGAGAGGCTGTCTCGCATACTTAGCATACGTAAAATCATATAAAAGTTATATGAATCGATTCGTATTGATCAGCCTCAGTGCATAGGCCTATTTTTGTTAACAAATATTACTCTATTTGTTTATAATTAATATAAATTTTTTTTGGAAATTCGAACAATTCATACAAATATCGTAATTAATTATCGCGCACAAGTGCGCCATCTTTGGGAACAATTATCTAAGTTTGCTAATACGAATTTCAAAGACCTAAACCTTTATGATTCCCTGCTAAATTCGAAAGCACAAATGCTTCACGTACATACAAATATGGTTCCCAATGTTGCCACTTACCTATAATAGCCTCTACCAAAATTCTAAAAAACTGTTCCAAAATAATTTGTAGCGTACCAAAAAAAAAAACCTTAAATAGAATAAATTTTTGAACTGCCCATTTTTTGTGGCAAATTTTACTTACACGTAAATGCATAAGTCTTTATTTAACAGATTATTTGTTTTTTATTTTAGTTGTTTTCAAGAAAACATGAAATCACAAATAATGAGTTAAATTTTGTTGAAATTAACTAAATTCATTTATAACAATTAATGGCAAATTTGCCCGAAAATGTTTTTGCATTTGCAGATTTAATCCTCATTTTAAATAAAGTACGTCTTATACTGAACAAAAAACAAAAAATTTACAAAAATATAACATTAAATTTTTTATATTGTCTTTTATGCTAATTTATTTTATTTCTTATTTTACTTTATTATATATTCGTTTATTTCAACTTAGTTTATTATTATTTAAAGGCAACTTGACTGAATCGGAAAATTTCACGTTGTATATTAAACAAAAAGAAACGTCCCTTGATTTTAGGTGAAAACGGCAACCGGCATCATGGCGGCCGTATTGCATAGGCAGTATTTTCCCCACTATATATATATTAATACGCTAACAAAATTTCCATACAATCAATTGATAGGCTGTTTCGCATACTTAGCTTACGTAAAATCATATCAAAGTTATATGAATCGATTCGTATTGATCAGCCGCTGTGCATAGGCCTATTTTTGTTAACAAATATTACTCTATTTGTTTATAATTAATAGAAAAAGTTTTTTGTAAATGCGCACAATTCATATAAATATCGTAATTAATTATCGCGCACAAGTGCGCCATCTTTGGGAACAATTATCTAAGTTTGCTAATACGAATTTCAAAGACCTAAACCTTTATGCACAAGCGCGCCGTCTTTGGAAACAATTATCTTAGTGTTTAATGTGAATTTAAAATTTTATGTATCCCCGCTAAATTCGAAGGCACAAATGTTTCACCTACATACAAATATGGTTTCCCATTGTTGCCACTAACTATAATAGGCTCTACCAAAATCCTAAAAAATTGTTTCAAAATAATTTATAGCGTACCAAAAATCTTAAATAGAATTAATTTTTGACCGGCCCATTTTTTGTGGCAAATTTACCCTACACGTAAATACATAAGTCTTTATTTAACAGAGTCATTTTTTTTTATTTTAGTTGTTTTCAAAAAAACATGAAATCACAAATAATGAGTTAACTTTTGTTGAAACTAACTAATTTATTTATAACAACTAATGGCAAATTTGCTCGAAAATGTTGTTGCATTTGCAGATTTAATCCTCATTTTAGATAAAGTACGCCTTATACTGAACAAAAAAGAAAAAGTTACAAAAATATAACATGTAAGTCGGGTGAGGAGGCACTGTGACAGCACGCATATACCAACACATATGGCAGCGCAAATGTAAAACACTCAAGGCGAATAACGAGCGCACAGCCTGAGTAAATTAGCTCGGAGAAAATCTAATAGCGAGCGGACAAGTGAGTCGTAATCAGCCGTCGACCAAAGCAGCCGTCGTTACTATAATTATTCGCTGTACCAACCTACTTTAATTGTAATCCACTTTAAACCATAACTTTAATTGTACTTATTTTTGAATACTCAACTTTGAATTGAATAATAAACGTTATTAATTGCATAACTTTACATTTGGGGGCTCAACCTGCCGAACCTTAATACAAATTGAATCAAACTTATGTAAGTTGCAGCCGAATTGAAGAACAATAGGCAAGCAGTGCAATAAAGTGAAGTTGGCAAAACAGTACTTCTACAGTTGCAGTTCAGTCGCAAAAAAAAAAAAAAAAAAGGGTCGTTGATCGGTCAAAAAAAAAATTCCGTTCAACGCATATGACTCGTGCTAGTCGCCAAAGCGCAGGCGATTCAAAAAACACCACCAAAGTCAAAAAGGAGACAAAGCAGGTAGAGGAAGTGAGACGGCGTTACAACACACGCTCAACAAAGCAGGCAACGAGGTGGAGAGAATACGCTCAGACAGCTTCCAAGAAAGTCATGGCCGAAGCAGAGCAGCAGAAAGCAGTAAAAGAAGCAGCGGCAATGGCAGAACAAAACAAAACAGTGGAATGTAAGAATAATGAATTGCTACAACAGCTGGTGCAATTGCTTACATTGAAAATCCAAGCAGACGAAACAAAGCAGGCCGAAACCAAAATTACGGCAGAAAGTTTTGGCAAAATTATACCCGAATTCGATGGAGGAAATATGCCAGTGAAACACTGGTTTACTAACTTTGAATTAAACGCAGCTGCATACGGTTTGAACAATGTACAGAAGTACGTGCAAGCAAGGGCGAAAATGACGAAAACTGCGAAACTTTTTCTTGAATCGGTAGCTGTTTACGAATATGGTGCAATGCGCACAATGTTGGAAGACGAATTTGACAAGTCAAAAATGTGTAGTGCTGATGTTCACGCAGAGCTACGAGAACGGAAAAAACAAAAGAATGAGAGTTTCCACGAATATGTGCTGCAGATGAAGAAATTGGCTACACGTAGTAATATAGACACGCAGTCGGTGATTCGTTATATAGTTGGTGGACTGCAATTAAAAGACGAATTTAAATACAACCTTTGGAGCTGTAAGTCATATAAGGAATTGCAAGATCAATACGAAGTTTACGAGAAAATAGTTTTGCGGGAAAAAAGCAACAAAGAGCATAAAGGGCAAGTACACGTAAACGAGAAGCGTTCGCACATTTCAAGCGAAAAGAAAACACATTGCTTTAACTGTGGCGCTACGGATCATATGCGGAAAAATTGCCAAGCAGAAACAAAGTGTTTTCGTTGCAATAAAAGTGGGCATATGTCGAAGGACTGTCCAACTGTAGCTGCTGCTGTAAACCTGATTCATAATTCGAAACGCTGTAAAAACATAAAGATTAACAACGTCGAAGTAAGCGGGTTAGTAGACACGGGCGCAGATATAACTATTATGAAAAAAAGTACATTCGAAAAAGTTGGTGGAGGTGTGCTGCAAACATATATGCAACAGCTTCGCGGCCTCGGTACTAAATCTACAAAACCAATTGGGTGTTTCGTTGCTGAAGTAGGTGTTGACGACTTACTGACGCAGCAAAAATTCATTGTAGTATCTGACAAAGACGTTATGTATGATGCGCTACTGGGTTACGATTTTATTTCGAAGTTCAACTTGGCGGCGACGGCAGATGGATATAAGTTTTCTCCACTAAACGTGGGGGAAACTTATGAGGATCTTAATCAGATAAGTATTTATAATGTAACCGACACAAATTCTCATGTTGATGTTCCTCCGCAGTACGAAGCCGAAATTCGCTCCTTGATTGTCAACTACAAGCCAATCGATTATGTTGAGGAATGTCCAGTTGTATTGAAGATCATTCCGGATGGTAACGTTGTCCCGTTCAGGCACGCTCCAAGTCGCATACCATTCCACGAAGTTGAAGCAGTCAACAAGCAAATTGATGAGTGGCTTAGAGCTGGAATCATAAGACAGTCTACGTCCAACTTCGCCAGCCGCATGGTTATCGTGAAGAAAAAGGACGGTACGTGCCGCATTTGTGTGGATCTTCGAAAACTTAACTCGGCTGTACTAAAAGATTGTTTTCCGGTCCCTATAATTGAGGACGTACTCGAAAAGTTGCAGAAGTCGAAATTTTTTACGGTTTTGGATTTGGAAAATGGGTTTTTCCACGTCCCCATTGAAGAGAGTAGCAAAAAATACACCGCTTTCACAACAACAAGGGGGCTTTACGAATTTAATAGGGCTCCGTTTGGCTTCTGCAACTCTCCCGCCGTTTTTATACGTTTCGTTAACTACGTCTTCCAGAATCTAATAAATAATAACGTATTAGACTTATATATGGACGATATTATCATTCACGCAGAAACAGCTGATGATTGTCTTCGTAAAACAAAGCTGGTTTTTGCAACGGCAGCAGAACACGGTTTGAAAATCAAATGGCCAAAATGCCGTTTTATGCAGGCATCTGTAAGTGTCCTGGGCCACTTTGTTAAAGATGGATGCGTGTGGCCAGGCAAAGAGAAAACGGATGCGGTTAATAAGTTTGCAATCCCAAAAAATGTTAAGGCCGTGCAGTCGTTTTTAGGCCTAACGGGATTTTTTCGAAAGTTCATTAAAGGATACTCACACATCGCCAGACCATTAACAAATCTACTACGTAAAGACTCTGTGTTTGCTATCGGTCCAGCTGAAGTCGAAGCTGTACAAACGCTGAAAAATTGTTTGACTAAAGAGCCAGTACTAAGGTTGTACAACAGAAATGCAAAGGCTGAGGTACATACAGATGCGTCGAAGGACGGTTTCGGTGCAACACTATTGCAATGGTATAGCGGCCAGCTATACCCAGTGTACTTCTGGAGCAAAAAGTCGACGGGGGCAGAAGCGCGACAGCACAGTTATGTTTTGGAAGCGAAGGCGGTATACCTCGCTTTTAAAAAGTTTCGTCACTACCTGTTGGGTATTCATTTTAAGCTAGTGACTGATTGCGCGGCGTTCAAACAAACGTTAAGTAAAAAGGATGTACCCCGAGAAGTTGCCTCGTGGGTGGTTTATTTGCAAGACTTCGACTTTAGTGTAGAACACCGAGCAGGCGAAAGGTTAAAGCACGTTGATTGCCTCAGTCGATACCCACAGCAGGTTATGATAGTAGCGTCGGAGTTGGCGGCTCGTATTAAAAAAGCACAGCAAGAGGATACAATGACTAAAGCAATCGCAGATCTACTGGATAGCCGACCATACGGAGCTTTTAAAATAAAAGGTGGGCTGTTATATAAAAATATCGAGGGTAACGATCTTTTGGTGGTTCCAAAGCAGATGGAAAAAGAAATTATTGTCGATGCTCATAATGTTGGTCACTTTGCGGTGCAAAAAACTATGCATGCTATACAACAAAATTATTGGATACCACACCTGGAACAAAAAGTTACGCAGGTAATCAACAATTGTGTGAAATGTATCATTTATAATAAGAAGTTGGGTAAAAACGAGGGTTATCTGCACGCAATTGATAAAGGTGACCAACCATTGCATACGTTGCATATTGACCATCTGGGACCAATGGACGCTACCTCAAAGCAGTATAAACATATCTTGGCAATCGTCGACGCGTTTACCAAATTTGTGTGGCTGTACCCCACAAAGAGCACAGGTTGCGAAGAAGCGGTTCAGAAGCTGGAGTCATGGTCTGCGGTTTTTGGAAACCCCGCACGCATAGTTACCGATAGAGGTGCCGCGTTCACGGCACATATGTTTTCCGAGCACGTAAAGGAGAGGGGTATTGATCACATCTGGAGCACTACCGGGGTCCCACGTGGAAACGGACAGATCGAAAGAGTGAATCGAACGGTTATGTCAATTATTGCAAAGCTCTCGGCAGAAGAACCTGCAAAATGGTTCAAGTTAGTTCCAAAAGTACAGCAAGCTATTAATTCACATACTCATGCGTCTACAAAGCGGCCGCCGTTTGAACTTATGTTTGGTGTCAAAATGAACCACACATGCAGTGATCAGATACAACTTTTACTCGAGCAGGAGCTATATGATGCATACGACGAAGGGCGGCACAATTTGCGGCAAGAGGCGAGGCACGAAATCGAGCGCGCTCAGAATCAATACAAAAAGCAGTTTGATAGCAAACGAAAGAAGGAATACGGGTACAAGATCGGCGATTTAGTAGCAATACGACGCACGCAGTTTGTAGCCGGACGAAAGCTGGCTAGCGAATATCTCGGCCCGTACGAAATCACACAAGTTAAACGAAATGGCCGGTTCAACGTTAGAAAGGCGGCAGATGTAGAGGGGCCCTGTAATACGTCCACGAGTTGCGATAATATGAAACTTTGGAAGTATACAGTCAACAACGAAGAGCTTTTGTCATCTGAGGCAGATGACTAATCAGGGTGGCCGAATGTAAGTCGGGTGAGGAGGCACTGTGACAGCACGCATATACCAACACATATGGCAGCGCCAATGTAAAACACTCAAGGCGAATAACGAGCGCACAGCCTGAGTAAATTAGCTCGGAGAAAATCTAATAGCGAGCGGACAAGTGAGTCGTAATCAGCCGTCGACCAAAGCAGCCGTCGTTACTATAATTATTCGCTGTACCAACCTACTTTAATTGTAATCCACTTTAAACCATAACTTTAATTGTACTTATTTTTGAATACTCAACTTTGAATTGAATAATAAACGTTATTAATTGCATAACTTTACATAACATTACATTTTTTGTATTGCCTTTTATGCTATTTACGAAACAAAAAAACGTCCCAAAAACTTTTTTGATTTTAGGTAAGAGCGACAAACGGCATCATTGCAGCCGTCTTGCATAGGGAGTATATTACCCACTATCTATGTATTAATACGCTAACAAAATTTCCATACAATCAATTGAAGGCTGTTTCGCATACTTAGCATACGTAAAATCATATAAAATGTATATGAATCGATTCATATTGATCAGCCGCAGTGCATAGAATTAATTTTTGAACGGCCCATTTTTTATGGCAAATTTTACTTACTCGTAAATACATAAGTCTTTATTTAACAGATTATTTGTTTTTTATTTTAGTTGTTTTCAAGAAAACATGAAATCACAAATAATGAGTTAACTTTTGTTGAAACTAACTAAATTCATTTATAGCAATTAATGGCAAATTTGCCCGAAAATGTTTTTGTATTTGCAGATTAAACCTCATTTTAAATAAAGTACGTCTTATACTGAACAAAAAACAAAAAATTTGCGTACCAAAAATCTTAAATAGAATTAATTTTTGACCGGCCCATTTTTTGTGGCAAATTTTACCTACACGTAAATAAATAAGTCTTTATTTAACAGAGTAATTTTTTTTTATTTTAGTTTTTTTCAAAAAAACATGAAATCACAAATAATGAGTTAACTTTTGTTGAAACTAACTAATTTATTTATAACAATTAATGCCAATTTGCTCGAAAAAGTTGTTGCATTTGCAGATTTAATCCTCATTTTAGATAAAGTACGCCTTATACTGAACAAAAAAGAAAAAGTTACAAAAATATAACATTACATTTTTTGTATTGCCTTTTATGCTAATTACGAAACAAAAAAACGTCCCAAAAACTTTTTTGATTTTAGGTAAGAGCGACAACCGGCATCATTGCAGCCGTCTTGCATAGGGAGTATATTACCCACTATCTATATATTAATACGCTAACAAAATTTCCATACAATCAATTGACAGGCTGTTTCGCATACTTAGCATACGTAAAATCATATAAAATTTATATGAATCGATTCATATTGATCAGCCGCAGTGCATAGAATTAATTTTTGAACGGCCCATTTTTTGTGGCAAATTTTACTTACTCGTAAATACATAAGTCTTTATTTAACAGATTATTTGTTTTTTATTTTAGTTGTTTTCAAGAAAACATGAAATCACAAATAAAGAGTTAACTTTTGTTGAAACTAACTAAATTCATTTATAGCAATTAATGGCAAATTTGCCCGAAAATGTTTTTGTATTTGCAGATTAAACCTCATTTTAAATAAAGTTCGTCTTATACTGAACAAAAACAAAAAATTTACAAAAATATAACATTAAATTTTTTATATTGTCTTTTATGCTAATTTATTTTATTTCTTATTTTACTTTATTATATATTCGTTTTTTCAACTTAGTTTATTATTATTTAAATGCAACTTAACTGAATCGGAAAATTTCATGTTGTATATTAAACGAAAAAAAAACGTCCCTTGATTTAAGTGAAAACGGCAACCGGCACCATGGCGGCCATATTACATAGGCAGTATTTTACCCACTATCTATGTATATATTAATACGCTAACAAAATTTCCATACAATCAATTGATAGGCTGTTTCGCATACTTAGCATACGTAAAATCATATAAAAGTTATATGAATCGATTCGTATTGATCAGCTTCAGTGCATAGGCCTATTTTTGTTAACAAATATTACTCTATTTGTTTATAATTAATAGAAAAAGTTTTTCGGTAATTCGAACAATTCATACAAATATCGAAATTAATTTTCGTGCACAAGCGCGCCATCTTCGGGAACAATTACCTAAGTGTTCTAATGCGAATTTCAAAGATCTAAACCTTTATGTTTCCCTGCTAAATTCGAAAGCACAAATGCTTCACGTACATACAAATATGGTGCCCAATGTTGCCACTTACCTATAATAGCCTCTACCAAAATCCTAAAAAACTGTTCCAAAATAATTTGTAGCGTACCAAAAAAACCTTAAATAGAATACATTTTTGAACGGCCCATTTTTTGTGGCAAATTTTACTTACACGTAAATACATAAGTCTTTATTTAACAGATTATTTGTTTTTTATTTTAGTTGTTTTCAAGAAAACATGAAATCACAAATAATGAGTTAAATTTTGTTGAAATTAACTAAATTCATTTATAACAATTAATGGCAAATTTTCCCGAAAATGTTTTTGCATTTTTAAATAAAGTACGTCTTATACTGAACAAAAAACAAATAATTTACAAAAATATAACATTAAATTTTTTATATTGTCTTTTATGCTAATTTATTTTATTTCTTATTTTACTTTATTATATATTCGTTTATTTCAACTTAGTTTATTATTATTTAAAGGCAACTTGACTGAATCGGAAAATTTCACGTTGTATATTAAACGAAAAGAAACGTCCCTTAATTTTAGGTGAAAACGGCAACCGGCATCATGGCGGCCGTATTGCATAGGCAGTATTTTACCCACTATCTATATATTAATACGCTAACAAAATTTCCATACAATCAATTGATAGGCTTTTTCGCATACTTAGCATACGTAAAATCATATAAAAGTTATATGAATATAGGCCTATTTTTGTTAAAAAATCTTACTCTATTTGTTTATAATTAATAGAAAAAGTTTTTTGTAAATTCGAGCAATTCATACAAATATCGAAATTAATTTTCGTGCACAAGCGCACCATCTTTGGGAACAATTATCTAAATGTTCTAATGCGAATTTCAAAGACCTAAACCTTTATGATTCCCTGCTAAATTCGAAAGCACGAATGTTTCACGTACATACAAATATGGTGCCCAATGTTGCCACTTACCTATAATAGCCTCTACCAAAATCCTAAAAAACTGTTCCAAAATAATTGTAGCGTACCAAAAGACCTTAAATAGAATTAATTTTTGAACGGCCCATTTTTTGTGGCAAATTTTACTTACACGTAAATACATAAGTGTTTATTTAACAGATTATTTGTTTTTTATTTTAGTTGTTTTCAAAAGAACATGAAATCACAAATAATGAGTTAACTTTTGTTGAAACTAACTAAATTCATTTATAACAATTAATGGCAAATTTGCCCGAACGTGTTTTTGCGTTTGCAGATTTAATCCTCATTTTTAATAAAGTACGTCTTATACTGAACAAAAAACAAAAAATTTACAAAAATATAACATAAAATTTTTTATATTGTCTTTTATGCTAATTTATTTTATTCCTTATTTTACTTTATTATTATTTAAATGCAACTTGACTGAATCGGAAAATTTCATGTTGTATATTAAACGTAAAAAAACGTCCCTTGATTTTACGTGAAAACGGCATCCGGCGTCATGGCGGCCGTATTGCATAGGCAGTATTTTACCAACCATCTATATATTAATACGCTAACAAAATTTCCATACAATCAATTTTATGTATACTCGCTAAATTCGGAAGCACAAATCTTTCTCCTACATACAAATGTGGTTCCCCATTGTTGCCGCTTACCTATAAAAGCCTTTATCATTCCCTGCTAAATTCAAAAGCACAAATGTTTCACGTACATACAAATATGGTGCCCAATGTTGCCGCTTACCTATAATAGCCTCTACCAAAATCCTAAAAAACTATTCCAAAATAATTTGTAGCGTACCAAAAATCCTTAAATAGAATTAATTTTTAAACGGCCCATTTTTTGTGGCATATTTTACTTACACGTAAATACATAAGTCTTTATTTAAGAGATTATTTGTTTTTTATTTTAGTTGTTTTCAAGAAAACATGAAATCACAAATAATGAGTTAACTTTTGTTGAAACTAACTAATTTATTTATAACAATTAATGGCAAATTTGCCCGAAAATGTTTTTGCATTTTTAAATAAAGTACGTCTTATACTGAACAAAAAACAAATAATTTACAAAAATATAACATAAAATTTTTTATATTGTCTTTTATGCTAATTTATTTTATTTCTTATTTTACTTTATTATATATTCTTTTATTTCAACTTAGTTTATTATTATTTAAAGGCAACTTGACTGAATCGGAAAATTTCACGTTGTATATTAAACGAAAAGAAACGTCCCTTAATTTTAGGTGAAAACGGCAACCGGCATCATGGCGGCCGTATTGCATAGGCAGTATTTTACCCACTATCTATATATTAATACGCTAACAAAATTTCCATACAATCAATTGATAGGCTTTTTCGCATACTTAGCATACGTAAAATCATATAAAAGTTATATGAATATAGGCCTATTTTTGTTAACAAATCTTACTCTATTTGTTTATAATTAATAGAAAAAGTTTTTTGTAAATTCGAGCAATTCATACAAATATCGAAATTAATTTTCGTGCACAAGCGCACCATCTTTGGGAACAATTATCTAAATGTTCTAATGCGAATTTCAAAGACCTAAACCTTTATGATTCCCTGCTAAATTCGAAAGCACAAATGTTTCACGTACATACAAATATGGTGCCCAATGTTGCCACTTACCTATAATAGCCTCTACCAAAATCCTAAAAAACTGTTCCAAAATAATTTGTAGCGTACCAAAAGACCTTAAATAGAACTAATTTTTGAACGGCTCATTTTTTGTGGGTGGTTTATTTGCAAGACTTCGACTTTAGTGTAGAACACCGAGCAGGCGAAAGGTTAAAGCACGTTGATTGCCTCAGTCGATACCCACAGCAGGTTATGATAGTAGCGTCGGAGTTGGCGGCTCGTATTAAAAAAGCACAGCAAGAGGATACAATGACTAAAGCAATCGCAGATCTACTGGATAGCCGACCATACGGAGCTTTTAAAATAAAAGGTGGGCTGTTATATAAAAATATTGAGGGTAACGATCTTTTGGTGGTTCCAAAGCAGATGGAAAAAGAAATTATTGTCGATGCTCATAATGTTGGTCACTTTGCGGTGCAAAAAACTATGCATGCTATACAACAAAATTATTGGATACCACACCTGGAACAAAAAGTTACGCAGGTAATCAACAATTGTGTGAAATGTATCATTTATAATAAGAAGTTGGGTAAAAAAGAGGGTTATCTGCACGCAATTGATAAAGGTGACCAACCATTGCATACGTTGCATATTGACCATCTGGGACCAATGGACGCTACCTCAAAGCAGTATAAACATATCTTGGCAATCATCGACGCGTTTACCAAATTTGTGTGGCTGTACCCCACAAAGAGCACAGGTTGCGAAGAAGCGGTTCAGAAGCTGGAGTCATGGTCTGCGGTTTTTGGAAACCCCGCACGCATAGTTACCGATAGAGGTGCCGCGTTCACGGCACATATGTTTTCCGAGCACGTAAAGGAGAGGGGTATTGATCACATCTGGAGCACTACCGGGGTCCCACGTGGAAAGGGACAGATCGAAAGAGTGAATCGAACGGTTATGTCAATTATTGCAAAGCTCTCGGCAGAAGAACCTGCAAAATGGTTCAAGTTAGTTCCAAAAGTACAGCAAGCTATTAATTCACATACTCATGCGTCTACAAAGCGGCCGCCGTTTGAACTTATGTTTGGTGTCAAAATGAACCACACATGCAGTGATCAGATACAACTTTTACTCGAGCAGGAGCTATATGATGCATACGACGAAGGGCGGCACAATTTGCGGCAAGAGGCGAGGCACGAAATCGAGCGCGCTCAGAATCAATACAAAAAGCAGTTTGATAGCAAACGAAAGAAGGAATACGGGTACAAAATCGGCGATTTAGTAGCAATACGACGCACGCAGTTTGTAGCCTGACGAAAGCTGGCTAGCGAATATCTCGGCCCGTACGAAATCACACAAGTTAAACGAAATGGCCGGTTCAACGTTAGAAAGGCGGCAGATGTAGAGGGGCCCTGTAATACGTCCACGAGTTGCGATAATATGAAACTTTGGAAGTATACAGTCAACAACGAAGAGCTTTTGTCATCTGAGGCAGATGACTAATCAGGGTGGCCGAATGTAAGTCGGGTGAGGAGGCACTGTGACAGCACGCATATACCAACACATATGGCAGCGCAAATGTAAAACACTCAAGGCGAATAACGAGCGCACAGCCTGAGTAAATTAGCTCGGAGAAAATCTAATAGCGAGCGGACAAGTGAGTCGTAATCAGCCGTCGACCAAAGCAGCCGTCGTTACTATAATTATTCGCTGTACCAACCTACTTTAATTGTAATCCACTTTAAACCATAACTTTAATTGTACTTATTTTTGAATACTCAACTTTGAATTGAATAATAAACGTTATTAATTGCATAACTTTACATAACATTACATTTTTTGTATTGCCTTTTATGCTATTTACGAAACAAAAAAACGTCCCAAAAACTTTTTTGATTTTAGGTAAGAGCGACAAACGGCATCATTGCAGCCGTCTTGCATAGGGAGTATATTACCCACTATCTATGTATTAATACGCTAACAAAATTTCCATACAATCAATTGAAGGCTGCTTCGCATACTTAGCATACGTAAAATCATATAAAATGTATATGAATCGATTCATATTGATCAGCCGCAGTGCATAGAATTAATTTTTGAACGGCCCATTTTTTATGGCAAATTTTACTTACTCGTAAATACATAAGTCTTTATTTAACAGATTATTTGTTTTTTATTTTAGTTGTTTTCAAGAAAACATGAAATCACAAATAATGAGTTAACTTTTGTTGAAACTAACTAAATTCATTTATAGCAATTAATGGCAAATTTGCCCGAAAATGTTTTTGTATTTGCAGATTAAACCTCATTTTAAATAAAGTACGTCTTATACTGAACAAAAAACAAAAAATTTTCGTACCAAAAATCTTAAATAGAATTAAATTTTGACCGGCCCATTTTTTGTGGCAAATTTTACCTACACGTAAATAAATAAGTCTTTATTTAACAGATTAATTTTTTTTTATTTTAGTTTTTTTCAAAAAAACATGAAATCACAAATAATGAGTTAACTTTTGTTGAAACTAACTAATTTATTTATAACAATTAATGCCAATTTGCTCGAAAAAGTTGTTGCATTTGCAGATTTAATCCTCATTTTAGATAAAGTACGCCTTATACTGAACAAAAAAGAAAAAGTTACAAAAATATAACATTACATTTTTTGTATTGCCTTTGATGCTAATTACGAAACAAAAAAACGTCCCAAAAACTTTTTTGATTTTAGGTAAGAGCGACAACCGGCATCATTGCAGCCGTCTTGCATAGGGAGTATATTACCCACTATCTATATATTAATACGCTAACAAAATTTCCATACAATCAATTGACAGGCTGTTTCGCATACTTAGCATACGTAAAATCATATAAAATTTATATGAATCGATTCATATTGATCAGCCGCAGTGCATAGAATTAATTTTTGAACGGCCCATTTTTTGTGGCAAATTTTACTTACTCGTAAATACATAAGTCTTTATTTAACAGATTATTTGTTTTTTATTTTAGTTGTTTTCAAGAAAACATGAAATCACAAATAAAGAGTTAACTTTTGTTGAAACTAACTAAATTCATTTATAGCAATTAATGGCAAATTTGCCCGAAAATGTTTTTGTATTTGCAGATTAAACCTCATTTTAAATAAAGTTCGTCTTATACTGAACAAAAAACAAAAAATTTACAAAAATATAACATTAAATTTTTTATATTGTCTTTTATGCTAATTTATTTTATTTCTTATTTTACTTTATTATATATTCGTTTTTTCAACTTAGTTTATTATTATTTAAATGCAACTTAACTGAATCGGAAAATTTCACGTTGTATATTAAACGAAAAAAAAACGTCCCTTGATTTAAGTGAAAACGGCAACCGGCACCATGGCGGCCATATTACATAGGCAGTATTTTACCCACTATCTATGTATATATTAATACGCTAACAAAATTTCCATACAATCAATTTATAGGCTGTTTCGCATACTTAGCATACGTAAAATCATATAAAAGTTATATGAATCGATTCGTATTGATCAGCTTCAGTGCATAGGCCTATTTTTGTTAACAAATATTACTCTATTTGTTTATAATTAATAGAAAAAGTTTTTCGGTAATTCGAACAATTCATACAAATATCGAAATTAATTTTCGTGCACAAGCGCGCCATCTTCGGGAACAATTACCTAAGTGTTCTAATGCGAATTTCAAAGATCTAAACCTTTATGTTTCCCTGCTAAATTCGAAAGCACAAATGCTTCACGTACATACAAATATGGTGCCCAATGTTGCCACTTACCTATAATAGCCTCTACCAAAATCCTAAAAAACTGTTCCAAAATAATTTGTAGCGTACCAAAAAAACCTTAAATAGAATACATTTTTGAACGGCCCATTTTTTGTGGCAAATTTTACTTACACGTAAATACATAAGTCTTTATTTAACAGATTATTTGTTTTTTATTTTAGTTGTTTTCAAGAAAACATGAAATCACAAATAATGAGTTAAATTTTGTTGAAATTAACTAAATTCATTTATAACAATTAATGGCAAATTTTCCCGAAAATGTTTTTGCATTTTTAAATAAAGTACGTCTTATACTGAACAAAAAACAAATAATTTACAAAAATATAACATTAAATTTTTTATATTGTCTTTTATGCTAATTTATTTTATTTCTTATTTTACTTTATTATATATTCGTTTATTTCAACTTAGTTTATTATTATTTAAAGGCAACTTGACTGAATCGGAAAATTTCACGTTGTATATTAAACGAAAAGAAACGTCCCTTAATTTTAGGTGAAAACGGCAACCGGCATCATGGCGGCCGTATTGCATAGGCAGTATTTTACCCACTATCTATATATTAATACGCTAACAAAATTTCCATACAATCAATTGATAGGCTTTTTCGCATACTTAGCATACGTAAAATCATATAAAAGTTATATGAATATAGGCCTATTTTTGTTAAAAAATCTTACTCTATTTGTTTATAATTAATAGAAAAAGTTTTTTGTAAATTCGAGAATTCATACAAATATCGAAATTAATTTTCGTGCACAAGCGCACCATCTTTGGGAACAATTATCTAAATGTTCTAATGCGAATTTCAAAGACCTAAACCTTTATGATTCCCTGCTAAATTCGAAAGCACGAATGTTTCACGTACATACAAATATGGTGCCCAATGTTGCCACTTACCTATAATAGCCTCTACCAAAATCCTAAAAAACTGTTCCAAAATAATTGTAGCGTACCAAAAGACCTTAAATAGAATTAATTTTTGAACGGCCCATTTTTTGTGGCAAATTTTACTTACACGTAAATACATAAGTGTTTATTTAACAGATTATTTGTTTTTTATTTTAGTTGTTTTCAAAAGAACATGAAATCACAAATAATGAGTTAACTTTTGTTGAAACTAACTAAATTCATTTATAACAATTTAATCCTCATTTTAAATAAAGTACGTCTTATACTGAACAAAAAACAAAAAATTTACAAAAATATAACATAAAATTTTTTATATTGTCTTTTATGCTAATTTATTTTATTCCTTATTTTACTTTATTATTATTTAAATGCAACTTGACTGAATCGGAAAATTTCATGTTGTATATTAAACGTAAAAAAACGTCCCTTGATTTTACGTGAAAACGGCATCCGGCGTCATGGCGGCCGTATTGCATAGGCAGTATTTTACCAACCATCTATATATTAATACGCTAACAAAATTTCCATACAATCAATTTTATGTATACTCGCTAAATTCGGAAGCACAAATCTTTCTCCTACATACAAATGTGGTTCCCCATTGTTGCCGCTTACCTATAAAAGCCTTTATGATTCCCTGCTAAATTCAAAAGCACAAATGTTTCACGTACATACAAATATGGTGCCCAATGTTGCCACTTACCTATAATAGCCTCTACCAAAATCCTAAAAAACTATTCCAAAATAATTTGTAGCGTACCAAAAATCCTTAAATAGAATTAATTTTTAAACGGCCCATTTTTTGTGGCATATTTTACTTACACGTAAATACATAAGTCTTTATTTAAGAGATTATTTGTTTTTTATTTTAGTTGTTTTCAAGAAAACATGAAATCACAAATAATGAGTTAACTTTTGTTGAAACTAACTAATTTATTTATAACAATTAATGGCAAATTTGCCCGAAAATGTTTTTGCATTTTTAAATAAAGTACGTCTTATACTGAACAAAAAACAAATAATTTACAAAAATATAACATAAAATTTTTTATATTGTCTTTTATGCTAATTTATTTTATTTCTTATTTTACTTTATTATATATTCGTTTATTTCAACTTATTTTATTATTATTTAAAGGCAACTTGACTGAATCGGAAAATTTCACGTTGTATATTAAACGAAAAGAAACGTCCCTTAATTTTAGGTGAAAACGGCAACCGGCATCATGGCGGCCGTATTGCATAGGCAGTATTTTACCCACTATCTATATATTAATACGCTAACAAAATTTCCATACAATCAATTGATAGGCTTTTTCGCATACTTAGCATACGTAAAATCATATAAAAGTTATATGAATATAGGCCTATTTTTGTTAACAAATCTTACTCTATTTGTTTATAATTAATAGAAAAAGTTTTTTGTAAATTCGAGCAATTCATACAAATATCGAAATTAATTTTCGTGCACAAGCGCACCATCTTTGGGAACAATTATCTAAATGTTCTAATGCGAATTTCAAAGACCTAAACCTTTATGATTCCCTGCTAAATTCGAAAGCACAAATGTTTCACGTACATACAAATATGGTGCCCAATGTTGCCACTTACCTATAATAGCCTCTACCAAAATCCTAAAAAACTGTTCCAAAATAATTTGTAGCGTACCAAAAGACCTTAAATAGAACTAATTTTTGAACGGCCCATTTTTTGTGGCAAATTTTACTTACTCGTAAATACATAAGTGTTTATTTAACAGAATATTTGTTTTTTATTTTAGTTGTTTTCAAAAGAACATGAAATCACAAATAATGAGTTAACTTTTGTTGAAACTAACTAAATTCATTTATAACAATTAATGGCAAATTTGCCCGAAAATGTTTTTGCGTTTGCAGATTTAATCCTCATTTTAAATAAAGTACGTCTTATACTGAACAAAAAACAAAAAAATTACAAAAATATAACATAAAATGTTTTATATTGTCTTTTATGCTAATTTATTTTATTCCTTAGTTTACTTTATTATTATTTAAATGCAACTTGACTGAATCGGAAAATTTCATGTTGTATATTAAACGTAAAAAAACGTCCCTTGATTTTACGTGAAAACGGCATCCGGCGTCATGGCGGCCGTATTGCATAGGCAGTATTTTACCAACCATCTATATATTAATACGCTAACAAAATTTCCATACAATCAATTGACAGGCTGTTTGGCATACTTAGCATACGTAAAATCATATAAAAGTTGTATGAATCGATTCGTATTGATCAGCCGCAGTGCATAGGCCTATTTTTGTTAACAAATATTACTATATTTGTTTATAATTAATATAAAAAGTTTTTTGTAAATTCATACAAATAGTGTACGTCATTTTCGTGCACAATCGCGCCATCTTTGGGAACAATTATCTAAGTGTTCTAATGCGAATTTCAAAGACCTATACCTTTATGCACAAGCGCGCCGTCTTTGGGAACAATTATCTAAGTTTTCTAATGTGAATTTCAAATTTTATGTATACTCGCTAAATTCGGAAGCACAAATCTTTCTCCTACATACAAATGTTGTTCCCCATTGTTGCCGCTTACCTATAAAAGCCTTTATGATTCCCTGCTAAATTCAAAAGCTCAAATGTTTCACGTACATACAAATATGGTGCCCAATGTTGCCACTTACCTATAATAGCCTCTACCAAAATCCTAAAAAACTATTCCAAAATAATTTGTAGCGTACCAAAAAACGGCCCATTTTTTGTGGCATATTTTACTTACACGTAAATACATAAGCCTTTATTTAAGAGATTATTTGTTTTTTATTTTAGTTGTTTTCAAGAAAACATGAAATCACAAATAATAAGTTAACTTTTGTTGAAACTAACTAATTTATTTATAACAATTAATGGCAAATTTGCCCGAAAATGTTTTTGCATTTTTAAATAAAGTACGTCTTATACTGAACAAAAGACAAATAATTTACAAAAATATAACATTAAATTTTTTATATTGTCTTTTATGCTAATTTATTTTATTTCTTATTTTACTTTATTATATATTCGTTTATTTCAATTTAGTTTATTATTATTTAAATGCAACTTAACTGAATCGGAAAATTTCACGTGGTATATTAAACGAAAAAAAACGTCCCTTGATTTTAGGTGAAAACGGCAACCGGCACCATGGCGGCCGTATTGCATAGGCAGTATTTTACCCACTATCTATATATTAATACGCTAACAAAATTTCCATACAATCAATTGAGGGGCTGTCTCGCATACTTAGCATACGTAAAATCATATAAAAGTTATATGAATCGATTCGTATTGATCAGCCTCAGTGCATAGGCCTATTTTTGTTAACAAATATTACTCTATTTGTTTATAAGTAATAGAAAAAGTTTTTTGGAAATTCGAACAATTCATACAAATATCGAAATTAATTTTCGTGCACAAGCGCGCCATCTTTGGGAACAATTACCTAAGTGTTCTAATGCGAATTTCAAAGACCTAAACCTTTATGATTCCCTGCTAAATTCGAAAGCACAAATGCTTCACGTACATACAAATATGGTGCCCAATGTTGCCACTTACCTATAATAGCCTCTACCAAAATCCTAAAAAATTGTTCCAAAATAATTTGTAGCGTACCAAAAAAACCTTAAATAGAATAAATTTTTGAACGGCCCATTTTTTGTGGCAAATTTTACTTACACGTAAATACATAAGTCTTTATTTAACAGATTATTTGTTTTTTATTTTAGCTGTTTTCAAGAAAACATGAAATCACAAATAATGAGTTAAATTTTGTTGAAATTAACTAAATTCATTTATAACAATTAATGGCAAATTTGCCCGAAAATGTTTTTGCATTTTCAGATTTAATCCTCATTTTAAATAAAGTACGTCTTATACTGAACAAAAAACAAAAAATTTACAAAAATATAACATTAAATTTTTTATATTGTCTTTTATGCTAATTTATTTTATTTCTTATTTTACTTTATTATATATTCGTTTATTTCAACTTAGTTTATTATTATTTAAAGGCAACTTGACTGAATCGGAAAATTTCACGTTGTATAATAAACGAAAAGAAAGGTCCCTTGATTTTAGGTGAAAACGGCAACCGACATCATGGCGGCCGTATTGCATAGGCAGTATTTTACCCACTATCTATATATTAATACGCTAACAAAATTTCCATACTATCAATTGATAGGCTTTTTCGCATACTTAGCATACGTAAAATCATATAAAAGTTATATGAATCGATTCGTATTGATCAGCCGCAGTGCATAGGCCTATTTTTGTTAACAAATATTACTCTATTTGTTTATAATTAATAGAAAAAGTTTTTTGTAAATTCGCACAATTCATAAAAATATCGAAATTAATTTTCGTGCACAAGCGCGCCATCTTTGGGAACAATTATCTAAGTGTTCTAATGCGAATTTCAAAGACCTAAACCTTCATGATTCCCTGCTAAATTCGAAAGCACAAATTTTTCACGTACATACAAATATGGTGCCCAATGTTGCCACTTACCTATAATAGCCTCTATCAAAATCCTAAAAAATTTTCAAAAATAATTTGTAGCGTACCAAAAAACCTTAAATAGAATTAATTTTTGAACGGCCCATTTTTTGTGGCAAATTTTACTTACACGTAAATACATAAGTCTTTATTTAACAGATTATTTGTTTTTTATTTTAGTTGCTTTCAAGAAAACATGAAATCACAAATAATGAGTTAACTTTTGTTGAAACTAACTAAATTCATTTATAACAATTAATGGCAAATTATAATTTTATTTAATTAATTATAAATACATATGTAATAGTAAAGCGCCGATTTCATACCTAACAGGTGGTGTGAAATAGGTTAAATTCCTTTAGCACATTTCTTCGTTCTTAACTAAAAATTTGCGTTTTTTGAATTATGACGCTATTGAAGTAAATGGGCTATATATGTATATGTAGTTTATATTGGTAATATAAGCCTACTGGGGAACCGAGCACCCAAAATTAACTTCGCTAGCGCGCAAACGGCGTATCTCCCAGGTGGTGTATAAAAAGCAAATTTTCAATTCAATTTCAAGTAATTTCACCACAATTCTATGTAAATTTCATTTGATTTTACATATTTGTTAAATTTTTGTTAAGGAAATTATAATTAAATTTTAAAAGTTTGTAGAAAATTTAAGAAAATACAATCAAAGATTATAACGTCTTAGGTAAAATTCAAAATTTTAATGAGAACTTTAAGTAAGATAGATCTGTTTGCTATATTTCCACTCACTGCTCAACTATTAACGCATTATTGCACTACCCCAACACTGGATGCATAGAGTGAGTTGGAAAAAAATACAAGTTGGTCGAATTTCGACCACGGGCGATACTAGTCTAAATTAATATCGCCGAAACTTCGCTCACAATTGATAACATTATATATGTGTGAGAGATCCTGTTTTTGCCAAGCAAAATAATTTTAATTCTCGTACTGGTAGGGAATCATTAATGGTTGTACCGATTTCTAAAGCATCAGCGTACAGGACACGCTGCGCCAGGCAAATGTTTTCGCCTCTATACCGCTTGGGCTTACAAACAAGAATCAGAAAATAATATTGTACAAGGCATACGGCTCATAAATCTTGGGAATGCTGTGTTTATGCTTAAAGCACTTGGTGTAAATGATATAATTCACTTAGATCCACCGCCACATGAAACGCTTGTGCGCAATCTTGTGTGTGTGATTTTTGGCAAGGGGCTGACTGGGCAAAAGGTAAATCTTTTTTCATCATTAAAATGAAGTGAAAATATCTTTGCTTTTAAATCAAATATGGATTCCTCACAAAGAACGGAAGTTTCATTGGAATATATGCGCTGCTGTCGCTCGTGTCTATCCGTTTCTAGTCAGGACGAACTTAATAACTATATAGATCTAATGGAGTCATTTACACTTTCTCAAAGTGATGTTACTTCCACAATATTAGAGGCTTTCAATAAATATGCACAATTACAAATTAAACCTGATGATTTCGATGTCAAAGGATATCCACCATGTCACTATTTGTGTGGTCGCTGTTATCAAGATCTAAAGCAATCATACCAATTCATAAACCGAGCTCAATTGAATAATCAAATATTAATGGGAAATTATAAAATCGAACAACTTGATACCGCAGCGGAGGAGCTAAACGCGGAATCAAAAAATATGCATACGCAAATTCATCAAGACTATTTTAAAGATTCAGGATGTTCGATAGCCGTAAAAGAGGACGGGAACGAGGACGCAGAAGTGGAGTTCATTAGCAAGGTAAATATAGGGATATGTGTATTAAAAGGGAAATGTAACTAAATATAATTTAAGGAGTTCGAATACGAAGAATCAAATGCAAACATTGTGGATGGACCCGTTGACATAAGTGATATCGATAATTATGATTTAGAAATCGCAAACGAAAAGCCAACTAAATTAGTGGTAGAAAGCCTCAACCCACATAAAACCGGCCAATATACTAGTCAAAAGCAATTACACCTTAGTGAAAGTGTAGGCGGCATCGTTTGTATTGAGCAACAGGATAGTATTGCAAATGACGAGAATGGGCTGAAAAAAGGAGTTGCTGTATATGATAATTTACCAGATGATCCATTGGTGGTACACGAAAAACTTGTTTTGATATTAAATGCGAGTTTTGTACATCTATATTCGAGTTTCAGGGGGACTTGTTACATCACTATGAATTAGATATTATTATTATTAGGTATTCACGGAGTTCTACGCTATATACCAAAAGTTTTGTTAAATTGTTCCATTTTTTAGGAGATAAAAATCAAAATTTCCCCTGTGATATTTGTGAAAATAGATTTGTTACGAAAAATGCTTTACGTTTACATAGACGGCAAGTTCACCAAAAGGATGAGTATATGTATTGTAATCTCTGTGGACGCGCTTTACTAAAATCATTTTATCATGTGCACTTCAACTGAAGTTTCTGTGCAGCAAATACCGTAAGTGAAAAAAGTTAATGCATATATACATGGATTTGAACGTGGTTTTGAAAGTGGCATTGTCATGAGCAATGCGATCAGATTCGGCAATATGTAAACATACATTTCATTGTCCTTGCTGTGGTAGTAGGTCAAAAGTGCGACCCTTTATAAACAACTCTTTCAATCCCAGTGTTGTTAATGTTGTTGTTGTTGCTGTAGCGATAAGGACACTCCCCAAGGCCTTGAGGCGTGTTATCGATGTTGATGGTCCTTTGCCGAAAGCAGATCCGGTACGTTCCGATACCAAGCCCGATCATCTCGGGACCGATTTGTTATGACCACATGCAACCTTCCTGGCCATACCACCCTTCCACCCCCTAGATCCATGAGGAGTTCGGGGTGGCCAGAGCCTCGGCTCTTAATGAAACAGGATTCGCCACGGATTGGTGGGGTTGACAATTGGGTTTCGAGAAGCTATATTATGCGCTGATAACCTGAAATGGTTGCGCTACACAACCCCTGGAATCTATTATTTTAGTCGCCTTTTACGACAGGCATACCCACCGCGGGTATATTCGGACCCTCTAACCCTCCGGGGTCTGTGTTGTTAATCCTTTGCCGAATATACATAAATTCGGTACGTCCAACGAAATATTACCTTTAAGATACTAGCCCGACTATCTCGGGATCGATTTCAAGCTGGGGCATCCAAACACGTCCTTCCGTGAGGAGTTTTTGATTCCCAGTTTACGTTAAATGAGGTATGATAGAACCACTACTAGAACAAAATACTTCATGATTTTAAACCTGCATTCAAATTTATCTTGTGTTGCTATAGAAATAAAAGAAAAAACATTTCCATAACAGTTCTACGACTTTTGATCTTATGCTGTTAACTTCATCCTGTGTTTCCCGCCCTGAATGTTAGGAGAGTTTTATCAGAACTTTCCCTTCGAACCTTCAGCTCGACCTTAAATTTCTAAACGCGAGTCACTCTAGCTGAACTTCGTCCTGGATACTGTAACAGGTTAAACTCTTACCTATTCAGAATCAGCCCCGACATACAAAATGTATGCCCCGCTTGCAATGTGTCCCCACATGACACCAACCGTCTCTTTAATTGTAATGTGGAACCAACGCCTCTAACACCTCTTTCATTATGGTCCACCCCTGTTGAAACAGCAAGTTTCCTTTTACTCCCGTTGGAGGCTATTTATGACAGTTTGTGATCGGTCGAAACTATTAGGTGGGGCGAAGCACTGCTACAACAACAACAACAACCTTAAATTACTTATGTATATGTTTTCGAAAAGATATTTGGAGCAAGACCACGTAATGTAAAGGGCGACAGGATGCTGATAAAATAATGAAATATGCATATCAGACAACGAGCTTGAACATCATATGGAGCTTGCAAGACCACCTAATGGTGGGTGGAGTGAAATGCACTTCACATATGCATTCTGTTTTAAGATTCACTACGTCCTTTCGGCGGCAAAAATGAAGCCATTTCTTAGCCATTACTGCATCCTTTGGAAAATGGAAAAATCTCCATTTGTTTTCACTGTGATTGTTTTTACACCCAAACACAGAAGAAAGCATTATTAAAAGATTGATTTAATTAAAACTCTCACAAATGACGCCAAATATACGAACATCAAAGCGCGGCTAAATGAAAATTAGCTATTTCTACGTCATCAAAAACAGCTGATCTTTTTTTACATGCGCAATGCAAAATCTTATGTCTGAGATTTGTGGTCTTGAAGGGTTTACCGAGTTTTCATTCGCAGCGATGCAATCACCTATAGTGAAATATCGTTCCATCACTATTTGCGAATCACTCAGAATTTCTGCGGTCCCAAAAAATCTCAACTTAATTAATTAGTTAATAAATTATAATATTAAAGAAGGTAAACGTCTAGTTGAGGGGTCGACTGCTAATGTGCGTCAAAAAATATCGAGAGAAGTGTCAAAAGACGCATATTAATTTCGAGAACAATAATCCGAAAGCGGAAAAGAAAAATTGTATCTCTGTCCGGAGATATGGTAATAGTCTAGTTGAGGGGTCGACTGCTAATGCACTTCCAAAAATATCGAGAGAGGTGTTAAACGACGCGTCTGGACATCAGTATTTATAATCCGAAGGAAAATCCGGAAAATAAAAATTTTGACTTGTTCAAAAGATATTAACGAAAAACCGAAAAAAGACCCGGGGGTGGGATCCATAGTATTTTTGCACAGAACTCCTTTCTGCGTTGACGGCCTTCGGCCGCGCTTATAAAAAATAACCCTGGGCTACGCCATGCCAAGTCCGGGCGTGTGGTATAACCGTGGCTACCGCCACGGTGAGGCACAATTTGTTTGTGGGTACGAACACAACAACAACCACATGAAAATCGTCAACTTCAACTGCAACATCTCCACCTTCGGATTATTGTTCTCGAGATTAATACGCGTCTTTTGACACCTCTCGATATTTTTGGTAGCGTATTAGCAGTTGACCCTTCAACTAGACTTTTACCCAGGAAAAGCAATAATCTACACATGTGAAAACCACCAGATACAGAAAAAATTGTAATTTAGGACAACATGAAACTAATAATACGCGTCAAAAAATATCGATAGAGGTGTCAAAAGACGCTTTTTAATCTCGAGAACAATAATTCGAAGGCGGAAAAGAAAAATTTTATGTAATTCTATGCGACAGCATGACACTGCTAATACGCGTCCAAAAATATCGAGAAAGGTGTCAAACGACGCGTCTTGACATCAGTATTAATAATCCGA